>NC_055664.1:28594069-28601569 GCF_017976325.1 Chelmon rostratus | reverse complement strand
GTCATGTGACTCTCTGCTTCAGGTGAATAAAGGTGTTGAACAAAGTCGGTTTAAGCTGAATGACTTTGGATCAGATTTATTCCCACACTGCGGTTTAAACTACAGACCTGCAGGAGAAGCATCACTGTGCTTCACTTCCTGCCTCTGCTGGGCTCCGCTGGGCGTGGCGTCATGTGACCCTCTCATGCTGAACATTGTTGTGTATTAACTGTCTTTATGGTTCACGCTGCTGATCCTGTTCAGCTGCTTCATGCCTTCAGATTCACACGTTCCTTCTGTTCTTGTTCTGATTGTTGTGTTAACATCTGGCTGAGGGGCAGCTGCTGAGAGCTAGCCTGCAGGCTAACACCAGCACACTGACAGTGAAGATGATGATGACGGTGCAGCATGGAAATAAATACAGGAAATCTTTATAAACGGAACAAATCTAAAGGATTCAGGAAGAAAGTGCAGAAAATGTCTAAAAAATGTTTTAATGTAATGTTAAAGGTCATCACGTCCAAATGCTTTTAAACTGAAGACACGCAGGAAGTGATGTCACAGCAGCAGCAGCAGCTTTATACAGTAATGTTCCAGTGAATCAGCCAAATCTGATCTGTTTCACTGATGATGAGGATGATGAGGAGGGAGACATTAATTAACAGGATGAAGGCCTTCTGGTTCCTGTTATGATTTCAATCAAATCCAACTTTATTGAGTTGACAGCTGCTGGGAGCAGTTTGAACAGGAGCCCTGGGGGGACACACTGTGTCCACATGTGATTCACCAGCAGTCCGTCCAGTGTGTGTCAAACACACACACACACACACACACACACACACACTGTGTTCTTTTTTTCAGATTATCAAACGTTAAGCGTCATAAAACAGCGAAACACTTTGATTCGTTCTGTTCGACAAACAAAAACCAAAGAAATTAAAACTGAATAAAATCATTCCAGAGACATCTGAGAAGCTGAATGAATGAGTGAATTATTGTTTCTACACACAGAAAAACAGACTGGAAATAAACTGAAATATCAAAAACATCTTTTAAAACATGGTTGATTCTTCTTCTTATTGATTTATGTTATTATTAGCTATTTTCTTTTTGTACGCCTCCTTAATGTCTGCTTGAATTTGCAGTTAAACTGCAGCATGTTTCCTTTTCTGCTTTAAAAAAGTCCAAACTGAGACTTTTATTGTGTTTACAGGAAGTCTCTTCTTCTTCTTCTGTGGTTAAAGTATCACAAATAAACCAAAAAACAGTATTTGTTTCGCTGTTTTGGTGAAAAACTGCAGAGAATCTGCTGTTTTCTCCATGAACAGCAACGTGTGTCAGCTCATGTTCACTACTGATCAGTTCAGTCATCAATCGGCCTGTTCGATTAGTGACGTCAGCAGGAGGTGAAAGTTGATATCGGAGCTGAAAATGTTTCTCTCTCTCTCTCTCTCACACACACACACACACACACACACACACACACACACACACACGCACACGCACACCTGTTTGCAGTTGGAGCATCATACAGGTCAATCACAGCAGCCTTTCAGTCAATACAACAACCGATCAATCGCAGTGATTGACAGATGATCAGTATCAGCTGCGCAGACTCTCAACAGATCGACCCGGGACGCACAGGGGCGTCCGTGCGCGTGCACGTCGGGGGTAAATGCATGTTTTCTGTGTGTGTGTGTGTGTGTGCGCGCGCACTCACGGTGTTCCGGAGGTCCTGCAGCGCTACGCTCATCCTGGAGCTCCGTCCCCGAAAACAGAGCGCTACCGTCGGCCGCTCCGCCGGCCCATCCTCCCCGGCTGTCCGTCCGTCTATCCTCCGTCTGTCCGTCTGCCTGTGTCCGCCCTTCTCCTTCTCCTCCTTCTTCTTCTCTTTCTTCCTTTTCTTCTTCTTCTTCTTCTTTTGTCCGTGCAGCAGCAGCAGCAGCAGCGGGAGACTCGGGAGGTTTTTCTGTTCTCTCTCTCTCTCCCTCTCTCTCCCTCTCTGTCTCCTCAGACCCCGCCCAACATCCAACCAGCCTCTTCCTCTCACAAACAAACACACCCCGAGACACAGAGGGCTGACGTCATGCACGTCACCTCCCCCAGCTCCTCAGTATCATCAGAAAACGAAGCTCTGCTCCACGTCAGTGTTCAGACCTGTTTGACTGCATCCTCCTCCTCCTCATCATCATCATCATCATCACCAGTCAGTGAACGTCACAGACTCCAGGTCTGTCTGCTGTGATCAGCATCAGTTCTCTGAATGTGGAGTCCTTCAGTGAACTCATCAGCAGAGAAACCTCAGAGTGACCCTGAGCTGGTCTTTATCTGATGAAACATAAAACAGGATGAATCCAACCTCTGGTTTGTGGACGTGCAGCTGGTCTCATTAGAATAAATTAAAGAGGAGAAACAGAAACATGTGCAGCCTCAGCTCAGATTCAGTTATTGATCTGTCACAGCAGGAAACATAAAACAAAAGCATGAATCAATATTAAATAAAAACTACAAGCAGCTGCAGGAGGGAGAAAAAGAAATGTTAATAATTCACCACAAATATGAAAGAAGACCAGAAGCAGGTCCAGTTCCCGCAGACAGGAAGTCAGACCGTCACAGACTCGGCTTGTCGTGTTAAAAACACAACGTGAGGAAAGTTTGGGCTCTGTTTCCTGTTCCCTGGAGACCGGTTCAGCCGGATCCGGTTTAACGGCCCCGACTGTCAAACCGTCTGCTCACAGGAGACACGACTGGGAATGAAATGAAAACTGGTTGAACCGGATTCAGTCAGCAGAGGAAGGATCAGAGGGATCCATCAGAGTCCTGCAGTGACTTCCCTCAGTACCTGTCACCTCCACACAAACTGTCCGTCGACTAATCAACCCCCCCAGTGGACCCCAGTGGACTCAACTAGCTGACTGTATATGGTGTAGTTGAAAATAGCTCCACCTGCAGCAGCTCCACCTGCAGCAGCTCCACCTGCAGCAGCTCCAACAGTAACATGCTGCTCTAACTTTGATGCTTCAGTATCATCAATCTAATAATGTCTCATAGAGTCAGAGATCAGGAGACATTTTACTGCACAGACAGTACTGTTACTGCATGAAGCTGACAATACTGCTGTATTTTTACTGCATTAAGCTGTTAATACTACTGTACTTTGACTGTGTGAAGCTTACAATACTGCTGTACTTGTACCTCATGAAGCTGATAATACTTCTGTACTTCTACTGCATGAAGGTGACAATACTACTGTACTTTTACTGCATTAAGCCGACAGTACAATTGTACTTTTACTCCATGGAGCTGGAATACTTCAGTACTTATACTGCTGTAGTACTTTCATGTCCACTGAAACTTCATGCTGTCAGTGAAACGTTGGCTAGCAGCTCCCCCTGCTGGCCGCAGTCACACAGCACACTGAAGTCTGTTCAGAATAAACTGAAGCTTCATTTAAAACAAGCTGCTGCTGACTCCATACTCAGATTATAGATTTTTAAATATATTATGAACTTTTCCAAATGTTTTATAAATGCTTTTTCTATATTTTCAATTTACTGATGATATTCTTCTACTTTTTGTTGAAAATTGCGGCAGTATTTTTCTGATATTTTCCAGGTAGTGTTTAGGATAGTTCACACATAATGTTTTTTTTAAGTTATAGTATTTGTCATTTTACTGATATTTTTCTGATATTTTACTGATTTTGGGGATTTTTTTCCTGGACTGATTAAAACAAGTTCCCATTAAAGTTTCCATTCAAGGCTCAAACAGTCTCATCCTGGTCCAGGTTCACACTGTAACTGACTGAACCGGTTTAGACCTTCACACCCTGAGCTGTCAGTCACTGTGAGGTCAACAGAGTCTGCTGCTGTGATTGGTCCACTGCTGGTAGGCGTGGCCTCGGGATCAGCGGTGCTGTAGTGGAGCGTTTCTCCTGCAGAGGGCAGAGCGGCACCTGGAAACACCTGAACCTGGACTGTCTTCCTCTTGTTCCTCTCCTCCACCATTCATTTGTTTCTTTTCCTTTTTTTCCATTTTCTCTTCTTCTCTCTCTCCTTTCTTCATCCACTTTTCTGCCTCTCAGTCTTCTTCTCTCGTTTTTTCTGTCTTCTATTTTATACTTTCTTCCAGAAACACGACTGCAGGAAAAAGTCACTGAAACTCTTCGTTGTTTTTTTGCTCCGTTGTTGCTTATTTTCAGAGTTTTTCTTTTGCTTGCTTTCTTTCCTCTTTTTTCTTCCAATTTCCTTTCCTTCCATTTTTCCTTCATCCATTCTTCCCTTCTTGTCTCCTTCATCCTTTCATCCTTGTCTTCTCTTCCTTCGTCCTCTGTCTTCTCTTCTTCCCTTGTTCTTTTATCCTTCCTTCTCTCAATTCATTTTCTCTTTTTTTCTCTTTTTTTTTACAAACACGTTCTTCCCTTTCTTCTCAACTTCCTTCTTTTATCCCTTTATTTTTCTTTTCCTCTTCTCTTTCCACTTACTCCACTTTCTCATCTTCCACTTCCTCTTTCCCCTATTCTTTCTTTCTTTCTTTCTTTCTTTCTTTCTTTCTTTCCTCGTCTTGCATTTTGAGCGTAAAGCTGCTCTCAGATCAGATCAGGTGAGCTCTTCAGTGTCACCTGCTCGTTCAGACTCTGACAGACTGGAGGAGGAAGACGTCGCTCTCGGTGAAGATGAATTTTCTTTTCACTCGACTTGAATTCAGATAAAAACGTTCAGCGTCTCGGCGACAGACGGAGACGCCGCAGGAGGACGAGCTGACAGGAAGCTGAATCATCTGTTCACACCTGCAGCTGCTCTCTGATCAGCGGTTGAATGTAAGGTTTAAACGTGATGCTGATCTTCAGTCCTCGCGTCAGATGTGTGCTCACGGTCAGTGATCTACCTGGAGAGATCGCAGGAAACCAAACTGTGAAAATAAAAAGGTAAATGACAGAGGCTGAAACACCTGGTCTGTCTTTGTCTGAAGGACGAAGGTCAAACTCCTCCTCAAGAGACTGATCCTGCATGAAGCTGATCAGGATCAGTTCCTGATCAGGATCAGTTCCTTAATGATAAGTTTATTAATGACTTCAAGCAGCTTTGTTTCATCACATGACACCTCCTCCTCCTCCTCCTCCTCCTCCTCCTCTTCCTCCTCTCTGTATCATCTACCTTCAGACTGAACCTAGGACACAATGTGTCTACCCATCATGCACTGGGGTCAACAAAGACCTCACACAGTTTGACACACCTCCAAACCTGGACCCCGTTGATAACGTTACCGCAGCAACAGACTCTTTCTGTGTTTTGTCAGTCGCTCCGTGATTGGTCCAGACCACCTGATGGCAGTTTGACCTCTGACCTCTTCACTGCTGCTGACATCATCCTGCTCTGTGTGTGTGTGTGTCTGTTCCTGTGTGTGTGTGCTACAGTGTGTGTGTGCTACAGTGTGTGTGCGTGTGTGTGCGTGTGCGTGTGCGTGTGTGTGTGTGATGCTGTATACTGCTGCTGATTAGTCGTCTTTTTGTTTTCAATGAATCGTCTTTTTTAGGTGTGAGCGGCATTAGCAGCCATTCACACACACACACACACGCACGCACACACACACACACACACACACACACAGAGTTAAAAAGCAGTGTGTGTCGTGTTCCAGTGAAGCTTTCAGCTGTAATTAAAGCTCATTAAAGTTTATTGAAGCTGTTTGAAACGCTGGCGTCTGATTGGCTGACAGGTTAATTTGGTGACTGAGGCGCCTTGTGCGGCTGCAGCTGCTGCTTCCTGTTCATTAAAGAGACGCTCGCTTCTTAACGAGACGAGAGGTGTGTGACATCATTGCAGCTTCCTGTCAGGGATTGAAGACACCTGCAGACTCACCTCTATAATACACAGTGATGTACACTAAAGTACTGATGCTGGGGTCAAAGGTCACATGTCGGGAGGACGGACGTGAAGCCTTGTAGCTGTTGTTTCTTCGCTGTGCATGCTGTAGTTGTCATAGCTAATTCATTAGCGCTGTAGTGCTGCTTTCTTTTGTCTGTCTCAGATTTGTCTCAAACCCAAGCACAGACTGACATTGGCAGCATCTGACTTAGTTAGCAAGCTAGCAAACCTTACGTTTAGCTGACAGCTATGATAACATTAGGCTACTGGATCAAAGGCTGCGACAGTTCGCTAAATTAGCTAGCTAGCTAACAGCGTTGATTAGTTGTCAAACGTACCAGTTTTTCCAAACAGTTTCTCTTTTGAACATCAGATTTAGTCTTTGACTGCAGATGTCCGCCGTCGCTAACACTCGCAGGATGAAGCGCCGCTCTGCTCAACATCTGCGTGTTTCGCAGGGTTTTCACAGAGTTTCGTGTTTTTGCATTGACAAATATTTTTATTGCTCAGATTAATAAAGATGTTCGGTGTTTGAGAGCAGAGCCGGTTGTCGTGTCAGTGCTACATGACTCTCAGCGAGTTTCCTTCATGGAGGCCATTTAGCTTCTTTAAGAGAAACAACAAACAGGAGGAGTCATAACTCAACCTGAACACAGATCAGACTCATATTTTTAGATTCAGTGTGTAAAAACATCCATAAATACACTTCAATCATTAAAGAGGACACGTCTCTGAGCGTCTCCGTGTCTTTCAGTCTTCAGTATCAGATTAATCTGTACGTGCATTAGTACACTGCTAGCGGCTGCCGCTAACGGCAGCCGCTAGCAGCTAATTCACACGTTTAATGGGAACAATCAGACAATCAGACGCCGTCTCGTTGTCTCTGACACTTCGGAAACGCGGTGATGAAAATCTCTGTGATGATATCGTTTCCAAACGCAGCAGCAGCTCGGTGTCTCTGCTGCTGATCGAGCGGAGGTCAAAGTTCAACAAAGAGCGGCTGAAGACGGGAAACGCAGAGCCTGTCATGTGACCTCAGATGGTGTCATGTGACCTGAGAGAGACGCTGTCAGTAGTGATGAACGTCCTCTCGCTGCCGTCAATCATCGGCTCTCATTGAGGTTAAAGCTTCACTTTAAACAAGAAACGAATGAAAAGAGGCGCTAATCTGACTGCAGCAGCTGCTACACACACACACACACACACACACACACACTGACAGACACACACACACACACTGACACACACACTGACACACACACACACTGACAGACACACTGACACACACACACACACACTGACACACACACACACACACACTGACAGACACACACACACACTGACAGACACACACACACAAACACACACTCACACACACACACACTGACAGACACACACACAGACACACACACACACACACACACTCACACACACACACACAGAGACACACACACACACACAATGACACACACACACACACTGACACACACACACTCACACACACACACTCACACACACACAGAGACACTGACAGACACACACACACACACACACACACTGACACACACACACACTGACACACACACACTCACACACACACACACACACTGACACACACACAGAGACACTGACAGACACACACACACACACTGAC
>NC_055664.1:28496569-28591569 GCF_017976325.1 Chelmon rostratus | reverse complement strand
GTTGGAGGTTTTCAGCCCTGAGTTGTGGCTGCAGGCGTCTCCTCAGGCTCCTCCACAGGTTCAGTCGTGCAGCCTGAGAGGCGTAACCCAGGACAATAATTAATCTGTTTTTTTCACTGAAGATGATGAGGTGGATGAAGGTGAGAGCGGAATCTTTTCATGCCGGTTTAATCTCTGCGAGTCTTTGAGACATAAAAAATGAGAATTATTGCAGAATTATTTTCTCTTTTTGTTTCCTTCTAAAATTGGTGAAATTGATCTCATATGAAAAATGTTTTTTTCTGTAAAAACATCAGAGCTTTTTATTCAATCAAATCAATTGATCACCTGATCAATTCATCTGTCAATTATCCTTCAGTGCTTTCAGTAACCAATCAAAGTCGAAAGATTTCTTCTGTAGAATCGACACGTTTAAGTTCACGACATAAAAACACGTTTCCACGTTTTGAACGTGTTTTCACTGACAGATCTAATAATCAGTAATCACATGTTAATATTTCTGTTTCCAGGCTTGATGGAACAGACTCACATTCATCACATTTGATCCCGGATTGAAAATCAGTTCTAAGTTTTCTGTGTGTGTGTGTGTGTGTGTGTGTGTGTGTGCGTGCGTGCGTGTGTCGGACCTGTTTGGAGCCCAGCAGCGGGGTCCGGTGCAGCAGCAGGCGGAGTTTGGAGTCTCTCTGGGCGGCGGAGGAGCAGCTGATGGAGGCGGTGAGCGCGACGAGGAGCAGGAGGAGGCAGCGGAGGCGCGAGGAGGAGACCATCTTCATCACGTGTCTGTGCGTCTGTCTGCAGGATCTTCTGGGTCTGTCCGGTCACAGCGGCTCTTATACAGCCGGCTGACGTCACTGATCACCGTGGAGAGGTGGGGGGGTGACTGATGATGATGATGATGATGTTTCCATCCCGCTTTAGTGAAATGATCCGTTTTCAGACACTTTCTTTGCTTCCTGCTGCTCAGTTGACAGAGTTTCTCAGCTGGAGGCTCGCGCCCCCCCAGGTGGTCATGATCAATGTCATTAATTTCTCTGTCTATTAGTCATTGATCCATATTGGTTCAGTATTTTTCCTTGAAGCTGCTGAGAGAGCGAGATGCTTCTGATCTCTAAATGAAAACTTCATTTAATCTGCAGCCGAGCGACAGAAGAGTTCAAACCAGCTTCAATCGATCGAATTGATTAGCTTCAGATTGATCAGCTTCAGATCGATCAGATTGATCAGCTTCAGATTGATCAGCTTCAATCGATCAGATCGATCAGCTTCAATCGATCAGATCAGCTTCAATCGATCAGATCGATCAGCTTCAATTGATCCCATGATCCCATTGAACGGAGGATTTTAATCAGACCAGCAGCTGTTTGGACATGCAGAACCTAGTCTGAATGAAGACAGTCCCCCTCACTGTCCTGCTCCTCATCTTCCTGCCTGATAGATGATGAAGACGCTCCTCTCCGGGCCTGGTGCCTGGTCTCCCACAGGTGTATGTGGATCAGGGCTGACAGACCAGATCCGCGGCAGAGACGGTTTGAGCATCTCGCTGATGTTCAGGAACAATCTGGATTCTTGTATTTCCTGTTTGGACGAGTCGTCCTCAGAGGACGCTGATCGTGCTCCCTCAGTGGAATCTCTATCCATCCATCAAAGAGCAGCAAGCAATAGTGTGTTTGTTAGCATTAGCTTGTTAGCATTATCATTAGCTTTTCATGTTTGTCAGATAATGATGACTGATTTTCTTTCGGTCTGTAGAAAAACACCTGCTGGATGTGAACAGCAGATCTTTCACCACACTTTGTCATCGTTCGTTCATTCATCGTTAGCTTTAACACCACCGAGCCAGAAGAAGAGTCTGTTCTTCTTCTCTGGTTCTCTTTGACGTGCGATCGTCGGTGGCTGAACGCTAACTGCTTCATGTCTGCTGTCTTTAGGACGTCTCTCACAGTCAGTTCCCTCATTGGGTCAAATAAACAGATGAGAAATGTGTTTGATGACCAGTCTTCGTCTCCTTCTGGTGAGTTTTATGGCGGTTTGCATCCATAAGTGTTAAACTATCGCCACCTGCTGGATCGTAACAGCATCAGCGTTCGGCCCTGGACCACCGTCCATGACCTGCTCTCTCCACAAATACAGAAGATAGATGAATAATATTTGCTTCTCTCTCTTTGTGGTGGTTTTGTTTCTTTGAGATGGTTTTGTGTCTCTTCGTGGTGGTTTTGTCTCTTTGAGGTGGTTTTGTGTCTCTTTGAGTTGGTTTTGTGTCTCTTTGTGGTGGTTTTGTGTCTCTTTGTGGTGGTTTTGTGTCTCTCTTTGTGGCGGTTTTGTGTCTCTTTGTGGTGGTTTTGTTTCATTGAAATGGTTTTGTGTCTCTGTGGTAGTTGTGTGTCTTTGTGGTAGTTGTGTGTCTCTTTGTGGCGGTTTTGTGTCTCTTTGTGGCGGTTTTGTGTCTCTTTGTGGTAGTTGTGTGTCTCTTTGTGGTGGTTTTGTCTCTTTGTTGTTGTTTTGTGTCTCTTTGTGGTGGTTTTGTGTCTCTTTGAGTTGGTTTTGTGTCTCTTTGTGGTGGTTTTGTGTCTCTTTGTGGCGGTTTTGTGTCTCTTTGTGGCGGTTTTGTGTCTCTGTGGTAGTTGTGTGTCTTTGTGGTAGTTGTGTGTCTCTTTGTGGTGGTTTTGTGTCTCTTTGTTGTAGTTGTGTGTCTCTTTGGGGTGGTTTTGTGTCTTTGTGGTGGTTTTGTCTCTTTGTTGTGGTTTTGTGTCTCTTTGTGATGGTTTTGTGTCTCTTTGTGGTGGTTTTGTGTCTCTTTGTGATGGTTTTGTGTCTCTTTGTGGTAGTTGTGTGTCTCTTTGGGGTGGTTTTGTGTCTCTTTGTGGTGGTTTTGTGTCTCTTTGTGGTGGTTTTGTGTCTCTTTGTGGCGGTTTTGTGTCTCTGTGGTAGTTGTGTGTCTTTGTGGTAGTTGTGTGTCTCTTTGTGGTGGTTTTGTGTCTCTTTGTGGCGGTTTTGTGTCTCTTTGTTGTAGTTGTGTGTCTCTTTGGGGTGGTTTTGTGTCTCTTTGTGGTGGTTTTGTGTCTTTGTGGTGGTTTTGTCTCTTTGTTGTGGTTTTGTGTCTCTTTGTGGTGGTTTTGTGTCTCTTTGTGGCGGTTTTGTGTCTCTTTGTTGTAGTTGTGTGTCTCTTTGGGGTGGTTTTGTGTCTTTGTGGTGGTTTTGTCTCTTTGTTGTGGTTTTGTGTCTCTTTGTGATGGTTTTGTGTCTCTTTGTGGTGGTTTTGTGTCTCTTTGTGATGGTTTTGTGTCTCTTTGTGGTAGTTGTGTGTCTCTTTGGAGTGGTTTTGTGTCTCTTTGTGGTAGTTTTGTGTCTCTTTGTGGTGGTTTTGTGTCTCTTTGTGGTGGTTTTGTGTCTCTTTGTGGTGGTTTTGTCTCTTTGTTGTTGTTTTGTGTCTCTTTGTGGTGGTTTTGTGTCTCTTTGAGTTGGTTTTGTGTCTCTTTGTGGTGGTTTTGTGTCTCTTTGTGGCGGTTTTGTGTCTCTTTGTGGCGGTTTTGTGTCTCTGTGGTAGTTGTGTGTCTTTGTGGTAGTTGTGTGTCTCTTTGTGGTGGTTTTGTGTCTCTTTGTGGCGGTTTTGTGTCTCTTTGTTGTAGTTGTGTGTCTCTTTGGGGTGGTTTTGTGTCTCTTTGTGGTGGTTTTGTGTCTTTGTGGTGGTTTTGTCTCTTTGTTGTGGTTTTGTGTCTCTTTGTGATGGTTTTGTGTCTCTTTGTGGTGGTTTTGTGTCTCTTTGTGATGGTTTTGTGTCTCTTTGTGGTAGTTGTGTGTCTCTTTGGGGTGGTTTTGTGTCTTTGTGGTGGTTTTGTCTCTTTGTTGTGGTTTTGTGTCTCTTTGTGATGGTTTTGTGTCTCTTTGTGGTGGTTTTGTGTCTCTTTGTGATGGTTTTGTGTCTCTTTGTGGTAGTTGTGTGTCTCTTTGGGGTGGTTTTGTGTCTCTTTGTGGTGGTTTTGTGTCTCTTTGTGGCGGTTTTGTGTCTCTTTGTGGCGGTTTTGTGTCTCTGTGGTAGTTGTGTGTCTTTGTGGTAGTTGTGTGTCTCTTTGTGGTGGTTTTGTGTCTCTTTGTGGCGGTTTTGTGTCTCTTTGTTGTAGTTGTGTGTCTCTTTGGGGTGGTTTTGTGTCTCTTTGTGGTGGTTTTGTGTCTTTGTGGTGGTTCTGTCTCTTTGTTGTGGTTTTGTGTCTCTTTGTGGTGGTTTTGTGTCTCTTTGTGGTGGTTTTGTGTCTCTTTGTGGCGGTTTTGTGTCTCTTTGTTGTAGTTGTGTGTCTCTTTGGGGTGGTTTTGTGTCTTTGTGGTGGTTTTGTCTCTTTGTTGTGGTTTTGTGTCTCTTTGTGATGGTTTTGTGTCTCTTTGTGGTGGTTTTGTGTCTCTTTGTGATGGTTTTGTGTCTCTTTGTGGTAGTTGTGTGTCTCTTTGGAGTGGTTTTGTGTCTCTTTGTGGTAGTTTTGTGTCTCTTTGTGGTGGTTTTGTGTCTCTTTGTGGTGGTTTTGTGTCTCTTTGTGGTGGTTTTGTCTCTTTGTTGTTGTTTTGTGTCTCTTTGTGGTGGTTTTGTGTCTCTTTGAGTTGGTTTTGTGTCTCTTTGTGGTGGTTTTGTGTCTCTTTGTGGCGGTTTTGTGTCTCTTTGTGGCGGTTTTGTGTCTCTGTGGTAGTTGTGTGTCTTTGTGGTAGTTGTGTGTCTCTTTGTGGTGGTTTTGTGTCTCTTTGTGGCGGTTTTGTGTCTCTTTGTTGTAGTTGTGTGTCTCTTTGGGGTGGTTTTGTGTCTCTTTGTGGTGGTTTTGTGTCTTTGTGGTGGTTTTGTCTCTTTGTTGTGGTTTTGTGTCTCTTTGTGATGGTTTTGTGTCTCTTTGTGGTGGTTTTGTGTCTCTTTGTGATGGTTTTGTGTCTCTTTGTGGTAGTTGTGTGTCTCTTTGGGGTGGTTTTGTGTCTCTTTGTGGTAGTTTTGTGTCTCTTTGTTGTGGTTTTGTGTCTCTTTGTGATGGTTTTGTGTCTCTTTGGGGTAGTTGTGTGTCTCTTTGTGGTGGTTTTGTCTCTTTGTTGTTGTTTTGTGTCTCTTTGTGGCGGTTTTGTGTCTCTTTGTGGTAGTTGTGTGTCTCTTTGTGGTGGTTTTGTGTCTCCTTGTGGCAGTTTTGTGTCTCTTTGTGATGGTTTTGTGTCTCTTTGTGGTAGTTGTGTGTCTCTTTGGGGTGGTTTTGTGTCTCTTTGTGGTAGTTTTGTGTCTCTTTGTGGTGGTTTTGTGTCTCTTTGTGGTGGTTTTGTGTCTCTTTGTGGTAGTTGTGTGTCTCTTTGTGGTGGTTTTGTCTCTTTGTTGTTGTTTTGTGTCTCTTTGTGGTGGCTTTGTGTCTCTTTGAGTTGGTTTTGTGTCTCTTTGTGGTGGTTTTGTGTCTCTTTGTGGCGGTTTTGTGTCTCTTTGTGGCGGTTTTGTGTCTCTGTGGTAGTTGTGTGTCTTTGTGGTAGTTGTGTGTCTCTTTGTGGTGGTTTTGTGTCTCTTTGTGGCGGTTTTGTGTCTCTTTGTTGTAGTTGTGTGTCTCTTTGGGGTGGTTTTGTGTCTCTTTGTGGTGGTTTTGTGTCTTTGTGGTGGTTTTGTCTCTTTGTGATGGTTTTGTGTCTCTTTGTGGTGGTTTTGTGTCTCTTTGTGATGGTTTTGTGTCTCTTTGTGGTAGTTGTGTGTCTCTTTGGGGTGGTTTTGTGTCTCTTTGTGGTAGTTTTGTGTCTCTTTGTGGTGGTTTTGTGTCTCTTTGTGGTGGTTTTGTCTCTTTGTTGTTGTTTTGTGTCTCTTTGTGGCGGTTTTGTGTCTCTTTGTGTTAGTTGTGTGTCTCTTTGTGGTGGTTTTGTCTCTTTGTTGTTGTTTTGTGTCTCTTTGTGGTGGTTTTGTGTCTCTTTGTGGTGGTTTTGTGTGTCTTTGTGGTGGTTTTGTGTCTCTGTGGTAGTTGTGTGTCTTTGTGGTAGTTGTGTGTCTCTTTGTGGTGGTTTTGTCTCTTTGTTGTGGTTTTGTGTCTCTTTGTGATGGTTTTGTGTCTCTTTGGGGTAGTTGTGTGTCTTTGTGGTGGTTTCCTCCAACTTTGTAATCTTCAAATTCAAAGGAGAGACGTTAACAGTCATTACAAGCAGAGGCTCTGGCCCAGGGGCCCCTGACTGGACCCGGGGGCCTGTAAAGAACCCATCCACCACCTTTCTTCTGTCTCTGACCGTCACACATGTGTCACATAAACGTCACGTGTTCAGTGAAGCATCGACTTATCTCTGAGATCTTCCTGGTTTTTGATTTTCCGTCACACTGACTCTGTCACACAGCTGCTGGTCAGATCAGCGCGTCACTGTCATTGTGTCGTCCTGCTGCCTGCAGGTCTGTCATTAAAGCTATTTACCTGCTGACGCGTGCACACACACACACACACACACACACACACACACACACACACACACACACACAGACACACAGACACACAGCTGAATGGTTATTAAACCTTTTATCTTTAATCAGATGCCTCTACAGCTAGCTTATTGTTTTTTCTTTAATGAATTCCTCCTCTTCCTCATCTCGTCACCTGACTCACAGCTGCTCACACTCAAGCAGAGCGAATGATGTTCAGACAGAAAGTGAATGTGAGCGGTCCAAACAGACAGAGGCTGTAAGCCGCAGCGCTGCACTGAAGGAATCAGACATACTGAATTCAGCGAGGCGGCGGGTCCACATGCAGGAAGTGTTGAGAGCCGTTCAAGTTGTTTCCTCTCTGGTGTCTATTTAGCTCCTCTTACCAGAGTTTGGTTCAAGTCAGTATTTTGTTCTAGTCAACATCATTGTAGTGAAATCTGCCTGAAAACCACCTTGTGAATATCAACCAATCAGTATTCATCTGTCTTAGATTGATGGTTTAATTGAGATTTAAATGAAAAGAAATTATTTTATTTAAATTCTGTCAATGTGTCGTCTGAAGGTGAGCAGACGTTTCAAAACTTGGAGGTTTGAGGGAATCTTGCACATTCTGGATGCTGAGAACCTTTAAAAGTCTTTTTGTTCCCTGTTGAGGTGGTAATGTTCAGTAATATGTTGAATCAGTGGGAGTCTCAGTAATGAAGCTTCAGTCACAGCAGTGAAACAGTTTGTGGAGTTTCCGACTGTTAGGCTGCAAACACTGATCACACCTCGGCTCTGTGAGCCTGAAACACAAACACCTCGGTGTTCAGGTTTATTCAGACCTTCCTGCTGCAGGGCCGTCGCTCCGTCTATCAAAAGCACACTTTGATTGGCCGACTGCTCACCTGAACTGCCCCAGGACAGGTGACGCACAGGTGATCGCAGACGAGACAAACGAGTCATGGGCTGTTTTGTAGCGGCGGTCTCCCAGGTGGCCGATCAGGTGCTTAAGGTGAATCACTCACTGCACAATGATGTCATCACCAATTTGAGCAACATGAAAGTACAGGTGCTGTTGGATCAACCAATCAGCTGGTTTGATACTCAGGTCCATGTCACGGCTCAGATGGTCATGAAGTCCTGTGTCTTTTCATAAACACTCACCTGAAGTTGAGTTTACCTGAGTTTACAGTGGGGACAGGTGAGTTTACAGTCGAGACAGGTGAGTTTTTAGTCTGAACAGGTGAGTTTACAGTGGGGACAGGTGAGTTTTCAGTCGGGACAGGTGAGTTTACAGTCTGAACAGGTGAGTTTTCAGTCGGGACAGGTGAGTTTTTAGTCTGAACGGGTGAGTTTACAGTCGGGACAGGTGAGTTTTCAGTCTGAACAGGTGAGTTACAGTCTGAACAGTTGAGTTTTCAGTCGGGACAGGTGAGTTTTCAGTCTGAACAGGTGAGTTTACAGTCGGGACAGGTGAGTTTTCAGTCTGAACAGGTGAGTTTACAGTCTGAACAGGTGAGTTTTTAGTCTGAACAAGTGAGTTTTCAGTTGGGACAGGTGAGTTTTCAGTCGGGACAGGTGAGTTTACAGTCTGAACAGGTGAGTTTACAGCAGAAACATGTCTTTCTGAAGTTTAATTGGTCACAGTTTGATGTGTGAATCATCATTTCCTGTTACTATAAGTATACTGCTAACACAGTATACTATGAGCATTAGTGTGTACTACTGTACTACAGACTGTATAGAGTTATTTTACAGAGTGGATCTGGGACACAGCTGCTTCCTGTCTCTGCAAACCACACCCACCAGTGCACCTGGTAACCATGGCAGCATCACCACCTGTCTCCTGTAATGCAGCAACCGCAGAGGTCCGTCTCCATCTGCGGTGACCAATCAGGACCAACGGCGAGGAGGCGGGACTTCAGCTGTCAGGCAGCTAACAGCAGACGACAGGACACATTTCACACCCGTCCAACAGCATTAGCACGGAAACCTTCTGTGACTGGTCAGATTACAGCAGCTGTCCGTTTCTGACGGCTGATTGGTTCAGCCTGATGATCGGAGTCAGAGAACAGACGGACAGACAGAAGGACGGACACAGTTACAGCATGTTGATCTGCATCGTAACCATCGTTCCTGCTCTGCTATTGTTGATTTAGGTTCAGCTTTAGAAATAAATAGAAACTTACTCACTTTGTGTCTTTCTTCTTCTTCTTCTTGTCAAATAGAAATATCATAAACTGACAAAACAATTTGAGAACATGTTCCAGGTAGTGGCTGTTCTGGAGCTTTTCTTCATACGACATGGTCTTCCTCTTCCTCAGCGTTATTGTGGAAGTTCCACTTTAGATTTTATTTAGTATCTCTGGCTGGAACGTTAAACAACAGCTGGATTTCATTGTTTTTTAAGATGTTCGTGTTTGTTGGACAGACGACAGGAAGCAGATGTCAGCAGCTGGAATCCAACCGGCCACCTTCATCAGCTGATCTATTGATTTCAGCGCTCAGTCGCTCTTCGTCACCCTCCTGTTTGTTTCTAAAGGGACATTCTGGAAGTTTAAACAGTAAACTCAGGAGCTGGATTCAGGTCTGACTCTGCCCCCCAACGAAGGACCCGATCACTTCAGTTTCTGCACAAATCAAAGTGAAATGAACTTTATTGATTGAACATTTCCTCTGATGGAAACCAACAGACCAGTTTTTAATCGTGATCTATCAGATCCTGATTTGTAAACTGTCACATGATCACACTGAGAGTACAGATACTACGACTGTGTACCTGAATAAATGTATTTATACAGACCACTGGGAGCAACTTGTATGTGTGTGTGTGTGTGTGTGTCAGTGTGTGTCAGTGTTTGTGTGTGTCAGTGTTTGTGTGTATCGTGCTGTGCAGCAGTGTGTGTGTGTCAGTGTGTGTGTGTGTGTGTGTGTGTGTGTCGTGCTGTGCAGCAGTGTGTGTGTGTCAGTGTGTGTGTGTGTGTGTGTCGTGCTGTGCAGCAGTGTGTGTGTGTCAGTGTGTGTGTGTGTGTCGTGCTGTGCAGCAGTGTGTGTGTGTGTGTCGTGCTGTGCAGCAGTGTGTGTCCTCATTACTTCTCCTCCATTAACTGAAACACAACAGAGAATCTGCATCAGCTGATTTACATCACGCTCTAAAGAACCAATCAGGGATCTCAGCTCTCCTCTAATGTTTACTCTAATGTCTCCTCTCTCCTTCCTTCCTCCTCGTCTTCTTTCCTTCCTGCTCTCCTCTCATCTGTCCTCTCCTTCATCTTCTTTCCTCTCTCCTTCTCTCCTCCCTCTGTGTTTCCTTCTTGCTCTTCTTGTTTCCCTTCCTCGTCTCCTTGGCCGCCCTCCTTGCCTCCTCGTCCCTCCTCCTTCCTCAGCTCACTGATTGAGTCTTTAACTTCCTGTCAGGAGGACGTTTCTCTCCGTCCGTCCATCCAAACCGTTCTTGCTGAGTCTCGCTGTGTGGCGGCGGGGGGTCACATGGTGTGTGCTGACCTGCTAATCATTTGGATGAGATGAATCAGTGTGTGTGTGTGCCTGCTGTGTCTCTGCTCATTGATTAGTCTGGACTGATGGACATGTTCACCTCCAGCAGTGCGTTTGATTGGTCGGCCCACAGCAAGGCGTTTTATTGGTTAGCTCCTCTACGGGGTGTCGGCGTGACGCAGGACCTCCCCCCCCCACACACACACACACACACACACACCGTGACCTTTGAACCCGAGCGTTTCACACATACTTAGATGTTTATTATCTGAGCCGAGGACGGAGTGACCGGGGACAAAGAGACAGAAACAAACAGGACAAAACTGCCGAATGATCCAGATCAGGTGTGACCGAGGCTGGAGCTCTACCTGAGGTGAGGATGACTACGTGACTCCTTCATCCAGAAGCCTCATGTCAACATGTGACGCCTGCAGTGTTCCAGTTCACAGGGTGCATGTCCTTCATTCATCTAGCTCGTCTCTTCCCTCGTTTCCTCTCCTCCCTTCCTTCATTTCCTTAATTTCTTTTTCTCTCCTCTCTTCCTTTGTTTCCTTTCCTCTCTTTCCTTGTTTCCACTTCTTGTTTCTTCTCCTTTTCTCTTTGTTTCCTATCCTTGTTTCCTTTCTCCTTGTTCGATCTCCTTGTTTCCTCTTCTCTGTCCCTGTTCCCTCTCCCTTTTTCCTCTCTCCTATTCTCATCTCCTTGTTTTCTCTTGTTTCATCTTCTCTTTTGCTTCTTGCTTCCTCTCCTTTTTCCTTTGGTTCCAATCCTTGTTTCCTGACTCCTCCTTTCATCTCGTTGTTTCCTGTGCCCAATCCTTGTTTGCTCTCCTTGTGTCCTCTCCTCTCTCCTCTGTTTCCTCACCTCTTCCCTTGTTTCCTCTCCTTGTTTGACAGAGTTATACATTTAGGTTCAGTCATCTTATAACTGAAATAATATGAGTAATTGATTGATTGACTGACTGATTGATGGGGGTGCTGGAGCTACTCTTTGCCCTGGATTCGTCCTGGCAGGTTAATGTGGTGCTGAGTAACATATAACCTGAGAGGAAGCCTTAAAGCTGATGTGACCAAACTGAACGCCTTCTTGTTAAACCTCTGACCCGAGGCCGACCGTAGCTGCTGAGTGCAGAGACGAAGTCACTTCACGTCGTCGGAGGTTTAGCAGGACTTCCTGTTTGCTCACGTCAGACGAATGTCTCCTCTTACATTAAACTGTTCATTTAACTTCAGTCGGTTCAGAAAAAGACAGCAGCTGGAATCTTCATCTAAACATGACGCAGCATTTTGTTGTGTTTGCTATAAATCTAGAAATTGATGATTCATCATTTTTAATTACTGCTTATTAAGAAGATGTTCCAGTCTAAAGAGTTTCTCTACTTTGAGATCTGAACCTTCTCGTTTGTCTGAGTGTTCGTTGTCATTTCCTGTCAGACTCCCTGTCCAGTGAAAAGCTCGTATCTCCAGATGTGTTGAATGTCTGTGATAAACTGAAGGATGAAGTTTTCCTTCATGTCTTCTTCAGATAAATAAACTGTTTAAAAGCCTCTTGGATCAGCTGAAAATGCATCGTCACAAAGCTGAAAACAGGCTGTTTGTCTGAGATACGAGGTTCTCGCAGGACAAACACATGATGATCTTATAGAATATGATGCATCGCTGTAGATTAAACCAGCCAACAGGATATAAAGTAGTTCATCCACATTAATGCAGCAGGAATATTAATGCAGAAACATGCTGCAGTTGTAGTACTTTTACTTCAGTAAAGGCTCTGAATACTTCTTCCAGCAGTGGTAACAGTTTTGTGTACTGTGCTGTAGAGTTTTCACATCTCATCACATCAGACTCAACTTTTTAATTTATTCTTGTAAACTGTTGTTTCCACTCAGCTGCAGAAACAAACATCCATCAGTGTGTCTGACTCTCAGATCAGTCTGCCTGATATCAGCCTGATTACACTCGTGACGCATTCAGGGACTAAATCAGCGTGGGACGCTGTAAAGTTGTCTGATGATGCAGACCAATAGGAGCACAGAGTGCTCTTCACTTGTAACCACGGAGAAGAGTCAGAGGAGCGACGCTGCTGGCGGGCGGAGCGGTGAGGTCACTCTCTGACACCAACACCTTTGTATGTCATACAGGTGGTGACAGATAGAATGATCTGATTGGTCGAGGTCAAACATACATCTGTCATGTCTCTGAGCCAATCACAGCTAGAATTTACAACTGATCTGACAAAGATACGTAAAGACTGATCCGGACATGATGGTGGTTCAGTGTCTTGCTGAAGGGCACCTCAGCAGAACTCATTCATCACCATGGAAACAGAGAGAGACTGTAACCAACCAGCTGACAGACAGAGATAACACACACACACACACACACACACACACACACACACACTCTGTTCCACCTGATAACAGTTTAATCTGTTTTCAATAATTTTCAATTTATTTCAGTTTGAGCTGCAGGAGCGACTGAAGCTGTTTCCTCCAGAGTTTCCTCCTGTTTATCGTGTGTTTTACTTTTTATATGTGAACCTTCAGTTCTGGTCTCAGACTCAGAGGTTCAGCGTCACGTTCCAACTGAAGAATTTCACTCACAGATTGAAAGTCGTCACTGATCAGATTCAGAGAATTAAAGTTTATTTATAATGCATTTATAGCATATTACACTTTCCTATTATGCTCCCACTAAATTATGTTCTACTTAAATCCCAAACTATATCAAACTGTTTTATTATGTTTTTATATCAGTACAAACATTAAAGCACTCTCATTTACTCATGTTATATATTATTCTGATCTATATGTTTACAGTAGGTGATTAGATTGTACAGCTGTACCGCAGCGCCACCTAACATAAGTCTGTGTTGATCCTTACATTTTGTGCAATGTTACATATCATTTCCTGTTTTGTAGATTTTATTCTTCTGTGCAATAGTAGTAACTTTATTTAATCTGAAGGCAGCTTACAGCTGCAGCTTTTTCCCCACAGCTGTTGGGGTAATAAACACTTTTTTTTTATTACATATTTTTATATATTTCTTTTCTACATATTTTTTTAATTGTTTATTTCAAATGTTCTTTATCTCTATGCTATCTTTCTTCCCACTGCTATTACATGCTGCTGTAATGCGGCTGGGGATAAATAAAGTTTTATCTTATCTTATCTTATTTTAAAGTGGCTGCTGTATCTGACTGAGCAGTCACAGCAGTGACCAATCATGTGGCTTGGATGCTGACAGTGGGCGGGGCTTCAGTTAATATTAATTTGCATTACATTATTTTTTCTTTAAATACAAGTTTGAGTAGCTTCGTTCTTTTTGTTTTGGTTAAATATTTCAGTGTGGCTTCACGCACACACACACACACACACACACAGACATCACACACATACAAACACACACTCCCAGCAGTGTTTAATGTGTTGAGTCAATATTTGCTCTCTCTCTCTGGTCTCCATTAAGGGTTAATTAGACTCGACCGTCGCGCTCTCTGTTCAAACACTGCCGCTGTTTACACACACACACACACACACACACACACACACACACACACTGATCACCATGCTGGGGTGTGTTTTCGGTGGATGAGGGGAGGCTGTTCAGCATGTGAACTCGTGTACTCAGGACATCGCGTCCGTCCTCTGGACGTTCAGACGAGGAGGAAATCTGTTCATTTAGTCTAACCAGTAAACCTCAGTGTCACCAGCAGGTGGCGCTGCAGAGCCCACAGTCCTCAGTTTGCTTCACACTGGTGAGGAGATCATCATTCAGGCCCCGTCCCTCACAGCAGGGGGGTCGAGATGTGGTCCAGACCTTCACACATTTGCTGCTGCCCTCAGTCCCTTCGGGCCCGCCTGAGGAGGTCAGGATAAACTCCAGCATGTTACCCCTCCTGGCACAGCGGCCACAAACTATATTGCTCCTCCGTCCAGCAACACCTGTCACCTGGACGAAGGTTCCTACCTATACAGAGCGGCTCCTACAGAGATGTTTGCAGGAATCAGTTGATTTCTGCTCTAAATCCTTTAATCTGATCTCCACCCTCTGATCTCTGATCGTCACCTGGATGTTTTCTAATGTTGTGTCATTCACACTCTGGACAGACGGAGCCACAAAGTTGACTGATTTCTCTCTTTAATTGATAATTACATTAATTATTCAGGTACATTGCAGCTGGAGAGCTGCTGATTGGTCCGTCCAGTCATTCCGGTGAAGGCCAGGTAATCTGGGATTGGTCCCTTGGTCCAGTGGGGGTGTGGCCTCAACTGTAAACAAAACAACAGGAACAGGTGAAGCAGAAGTTATGTTATCTGGGTGAGGCTTAAGCAGGTAGTCAGGTATCTGGGCGGGGCTTAAATAGGTGGTCAGCTACCTGGGCGGGACTTAAACTGGTCGTCAGGTACCTGGGCGGGACTTAAACAGGTGGTCAGCTATCTGGGCAGGGCTTAAATAGGTGGTCAGGTACCTGGGCGGGGCTTAAACAGGTGGTCAGGTAGCTGGGCGGGACTTAAACAGGTGGTCAGGTACCTGGGCGGGGCTTAAACAGGTGGTCAGGTACCTGGGCGGGTCTTAAATAGGTGGTCAGGTACCTGGGCGGGGCTTAAACAGGTGGTCAGGAAGCTGGGCAGGACTTAAACAGGTGGTCAGGTAGCTGGGCGGGACTTAAACAGGTGGTCAGGTACCTGGGCGGGACTTAAACTGGTCGTCAGGTAGCTGGGCGGGACTTAAACAGGTGGTCAAGTAGCTGGGCGGGACTTAAACAGACCATTGTTTACCTGGGTGGGGCTTTAACAGGAAGTGAAGCCCTTCCAGTAGAAGTTCTTGCAGCCGGCTTTGCGTTCGCGGGGGGGCAGGTTGTTGGGAGCATCGACGGATCGCTCCAGGTTCATCCTTCCTCCTGTTTCCATGGAAACAACCTCAGCCTCCCGCTGGGCGTCGGCCTCTGGCAGAGACATCTGAGCCAGCAGGTCCTCCACTGCACGTTTACTCCACTCCTGGAACACAGCGACACGTTTGGAAATGAACTGAAATACTGCACTCTGCAGCTGTTCTGGAGCTTTCGACCGGATCACATCATCTTCCTCAGCACATGAAATTGTTGCTACATTGTTGTTACATTTTCAACTTAGCAACCCCATCTGCTGATGAAGATCCTGTGGTTCCATCAAAAGCTACATGCCCCTGTGGAGGGTCTGCTGGTCCACTGCCTGAATGTGTTTGCACCTTCACAGCCAATAAGATATGAAACTTTATGACTTGTTGCAGCTTGAAGAAGTAAAAACAGTTCAGCAGAAAGTGAACTGAGGACAGTCTGAAGAGCATCACACAGCAGCGGTGTTCGAGGAGCTGCAGCTCAGGCAGGATTAATTCTCTCATTTTACAGTAACGTGTCCCATTAAACCCTGCAGTCATGTATGTCCACACCCTGCAGCGTCTCGCACAGCAGGTGGTCCAATATGAACATTTAGCAGTCAGTGAAGCTGAAACAACAACGTACACTCTGCATCCTCACTGCTAATCTACTCCTTCATCCTCCCCAGACCCCCTCTGTGTTACCCTTTAATCCACCGAATCTAACCTACTACATTTACTCTAATACTGTACAAAGCTGAGGTACTTTTACTTCAGCCGAGTATTTCTATTTCATGCAGCTGTAGACTTCTACTGCTCAAAGAGTAATATTGTATATTTTACTTTACACAACATTTATCTGACAGCTTTACTTACATAAAACTACCCAACAGTATAAAAATAGTTGAAATTAGCGACATCATAAGAATGTTAATTACACATGAAAGCATCAGTAATATTTTTCAGCATTATGAGTACTTTTACTTTTGAGATTTGAAGTACATTTTGCAATTAATATTTATGTGTGAGTACTTCAGTAATGTTTTCAGTGGAGCCACTGGTGATTTAAATGTTGTGTGTCTCTGTCGGGGTTGTGAGCGTCCTGATTGAAAAGCTTTTGTCTGAGAAATAAAACCATCTCTGAGTGATGATCAGCGAGGCATCAACACTGATTTCATATCTGATCTGGGACTATTTGAACAAGAAGAGGAAAAATCTTCACTCCACCTGGTCAACGTTATATTTGAAGAACACGTTTGTCAGCTGCTGTAAATGAGGTGTGCAAATAAACACTATTAACTAATATTATTCAAATTATCCTCGGCTCAGTTTGGCGATGGTGTGCCTCAGGGTTCGATTCTGGGTCCTCTCAGTATCTGAAAGCTTTCCTGCAGTTTTAAGACTATTATTTTGGTAGCCGTGTTCCCGTCAGTTCAGTAGTTTTATTACAGAGACAGTTTAGCAGTTTACTGTCCAATAAGCAGGAATGTAACCAAATCCTCCACAGTGTCCGACAAGAACTGCGGTATGTATGGTGAGTCAAAATGGGGACAGGATGTAGCTCTGCTCACAGTTTGTATGAACAATTTGTTGTTTTTGGTTTTCTTTTCCATTAAAGTATGTTTCGTCCATCAGGTGTGGGAATTAACCAGAAATTCATCTTCCGAAACCAACCAGTTAGTCTTCATCATCACTGAAGTCTTCTGTCTTGTAGAACATACTGTCTGAGAACACTCCTCATAAACAATTCATTCTTCTACAGTGTGTACGCTGTAGTCCGCTCACTACTGCCCCCAGAGGCCGGCCAGAAGAAAACACCCAGTGTAGCTTTTGTTGGTGAGCGCTAGATAGCTGCAGTCATTGTGGGTGTTTTTTCCTCACACAACACAAGTGGTTCAGAAATGACAGCTTTTCTGCTTTTTCTGAAGTATTTTCAACCAGAATATTTCAGTTTTACAAACAAAAAACTTCTGTTCAAAACTGAAAAGATGGGAAAGAAACTATATTAAATATTTCTGTGTAACTGATATTGTCAAGTCAGTCAGTACAGTCAGTACTACAGGTATTTTATTTTACTTGTGCTCCTGTTCTAGCTTTTAGCATTAACCTGCAACTGTCTCATGTAATCAACAAGTCTTCTATTCAGCAGAAGTTGGAGTCTTATTTCCAAAAAACGCTGTACTTGTATTTACACTTGAATTAAAGGACCTTGAAATCAATAAAGACACTTCAGGTCAGAACTGTTCACAGCTGAATTTCCAAACATCGACAGTAAACTGGGAGCAGTCGGTTATAATGTTTTTTTCAGCACAAATGGAGCGTTCTGATTGGTTGTCGGCTCTCTCACCTGTGACAGGAGTCCGGCGCTGCGAGCTCTTTGCAGCAACCTGTGGTGACGCAGCTCCAGGTCCAGGTCCTGGTTCTGGTTCTGCTCCTGGTCTCTGTCGAGCTGAGAGGAAACACCTGGACTGCACAGAACCAACGCCATGAGAGCCAAGACGGTAGGACAACGAACACACTGCATACCTGTCGAAATATCAGGAGAAGAAGAAATTATACAGTGAGGAACCTGAGGAGGGAAAATCTGAAACATCGGGAACGAAGCAGAAAAGAAAGAAACGCAGAACATAAGAAGAAAGGAAAGTTCCTACTGTCTGCTGGTCTGGTATCTTCTGCTGGTCCTGGACCTTGTTCTGGTTCTGGGCTTGTCTCTGGTCCTGGTCCTCGGAGTGCTGCTCTTTTGAAGCCTGCTGCTCCTCCTCCTGCAGGTCACATGACGCGGTGTGTTTGATTGACAGCTGCGAGGCGATGAAGGAACGCTGACGTTCAAGTTAAACAAACGTCCATTAGTCCTTATTGACTTTAAATGGAGTCTGAACAATAAAACAATAAAACTATCAGCGGCAGCAGCGTCGTGCAGCCGCCGGCGCTCATCTACAACAAATACAACGGCAGAATGTCCGGCTGGAGAGGAGAGGAATTAACGGAGCGTTCAGAGGATTAGCAGACTTCATTAGCACTCGCTGATATCTCCATTAAACAAAGAGGCAGCCGCAGCAGAGAGTCGCCCACTCAACATTTAGTGAGAACAAACACGACTGCTGCTTCACTTTAATAATGCAGAAAAACACTTTATATTAGTTGAAAATGTTCTGCTGAGGAGAGACAGAGTGGATCTGACATCAGGGGATCCCAACGCATGTAGAAACGCCGCAGAGCTGGAAGACTTCAAAGTCAAATCACTCATCTGTCAAAGCGATGTGAAGCTACAAGTGATCTTCAGTAAAAGTCCTTTTCCACAAACTCAACTTGTTTGGGATCATCGGTCATGTCAGCTGATGTTGGTCATACTGCGCTGCTGTGGAGAAATTAGCTAATTTATATAAAAAGATGTAACTGTGTTCTTTCCACAATCCTGTTGTGATCAATTTGATAGCTTCATTTTGCATAAAACAAACGAGAAGACAGAAAAAAGAACTTCTCCAGAAAAGCCGTGAAGGGGGACCAGGTCTTCCTAAAGCCATCCAGTTGTCCTTCAAGGCAAACCTTATTCTTTCAGAGAAATCCTGAACCCAGTGTCGCACTGAGGGGGTTTCAGGTGTTCAGCATGCACGTACATAATGGAGACCATCATCCCAGATGTGTCCACATGTCTCCTCTGTTTGACGGTGTCTTCAGGCTCTGCAGTCTGTCGAAAGCTGTCACCTTTTCAGTTTATCAGCTCTGACCTGAAGTCGGCCTCTTGTTGCTAATGCTATGTACTGTTATTAAAACTGGCTCAATAAAACAAGCCCCCAGCCCCAATATAGCTAGTTAGCGGGCTAGGTAGGTAGCATTAGCAGCCTGAAAAGCTGAAGAGGTTTGGTCACTGTGTGGTTAATTCAGAATAACTTTGATGTTTGTTGTCTAACTGATTAATTTGTTGGTAGCAGATGTTTAGCTTGCTAGCTTTAGAAGGAAGTCTAGCAGAAACGTGATGGCGATGACGTCACTACTGTCAGTGACAGGAAATGAAAGTGTAATTGGGAAAAAAGCAGAAAAATTCCTTTGAAGTAAAAATTAAGTTCAATTAAACAACAAATTTGTTGAATTTTAACAATTTCTTAAATAATTTCACAAATTATTTCATCTTTCTATTTGTATAATTTATTCATATCACTGCTTAATAATCAATAATAATATTGATCACACTGGCACATGATGGACGCTCAGTTTCCAGTTCATTAGTAAATGTAATAGTTCAATGATCCTGCTCACAAACGCCTTTATGCAAATCTTCATCTTCATCATCAGATGCTAATAAAGAACACATTAGCGGTGACTGGTTGCCGTGGTGACACATTAACACTGTGCAGCTGTTGCTAGGGAGCCTCTGCCATGAACACACAGACACGGGGGCATGATGGGAAAGTGGTGACGTCACACTTCCTCCTCGTGATGCGTGAAGTTGTTTCCACACTGACTCACTGAGCGAAGTCACCACCAGGAACACTTAATTGATCTGTTTCTGGAAACAGTAATCAACCAAATGGAAAGATGTGAAACTTTAAAGAGTTTATTTATTCATTCATTGATTTTTAATATCACAAAATATTAAAACTTCCAAACTGATTTAAAGAGTTTCAGTAATCTGACGCCATGCTCTGCCGGTTAGACAGACGTCTTCACTGCAGGAGGTGAAACAACATCAAAGACAACGAATATTTTAATCACTGCAGCTCTGTAAATGATCAATTATGGAAGACGTATTGATTGTAATACACATAATGACATAAAGACAAGAATCATGCAGTTACCAATAACGTGGAATGTGCAGGTCAGTTCATCACCAGGACAGACGAGGTTGCTAATTATTTACATTTTAATTTCTTTCTTATAATAATAATAATAATATAAATAAATAGTAAATATAATAATAAAAATATATAATATATAATAATAATAAATCTTCAGTAAGGTGGACAGTTTCAGCTTTTGCAGCTGGATGATGTCAACTTAACTTAGCAGCTACAACAGGCTAATGCTAACAGGCTAATGAGTGATCTTACTTTGATGAGATTGTTTATGGCTCTCTCTCGATGAAACCTCTCCTGGTATTGATGACGATGGATTTATTTCTTTTAATTGCCACGCGGCTGCTTTCTAAACCGAGATGTCACATTTCTGACAGATGTTGACTCAGTGGAACCTTCCTGGAGCTCTGGACAGAGTCAAAAGATGGAAAATCAGGTCTCACTGGATCCACCTGTAGACCTGCTGAGGAGATCATCGTCAATCAAATGCTAAATGATTTGAGTACAAATGGACTACTAACAGGGAGTTCAGCTCTGAGGTGCTGGCTGTTAAACCAGGTCTCCTTCAGTCCTGAACCAGGGCTTCACAGTCCTGCCTGAGGATCTGAGGCTGTGCCTCATAACGGAGCAGCAGCTCAGACTCGGGAGCTGAAGGTAACCAGTGAAGAGTCTGGAACTGGACTGATCTGATCTGGTCTTCTGTTTGTTAAAGCTGATCAGCTGTTTTGGACCGGGTAAAGGTCTGAGATCATTTTTTAGCTTTAGACCCTGAAAACAAGCAGTTGCAATAATCTGAGATGAAATGAGAGCATGAACAACAAACAAGAAGCTCCTCAGTTGATAAAAACACGAACCAGCTTGTCATCAGATGAAACGTCACTGTGGAATATTACACCCTGGTTTCTGGCTGCAGGTGCAAGCAGCCAAGACATTTTTGTAAAGCTTGGACTTGATTTCAGACTTGTGTCATTTAGTTGGAGAAAGTTCCTTCTGGGCTCAATAACTCCAACATCCTGCTTCATCTGCTCATGTCGTCCAGGTCATACATACATTAACAGAACATTTATTTCTTTTTGTTTTTGGTTCATGCTCTGTGTGCAGTAGACGCACTGCAGGAACAAACATAAGCAGAGAAACATAATCGACACCGTGGGACCAGGAGGTGTGAGGAGAAAATTAGCTCTGCAGCCAGAAACACATGAGGTTCACCTCACAGAGACCAAAACTACAGAGAGGAAAACCAGAGGGGAGAACAACGTCAGGGTTCCACAGAGGAACCAGAGCACACATGATAAAATCTCCTACAACCAAACAATAAGTAAAGCTAAGGAGTTGGGTTTTGGGGGTCTGGAGTTAAAAACACAAAGTAAATCAAGTGGTTCAAATGAGGGACAGTTTCCAGGTGGGGTAGAGGAACATTTAAAAGCCTCAAACAGGAAGGACACACTTCACTTAAACATGGAAAATAAATCCTTCTATTCATCTTATCATCTTCTTCTGTTCTTTAATGTTTGCAACGTTCAGAGGAGACCAGAGGACGACTTCCCTGGGGAGGGAAAGCTGTTCTTCACTGTGTGTAATGAACACTGTCAGCCTGTGTGTCCTGCACTGACATGTCTTTAAACCTTTTTAACAAACCACAGGAACTGCTTTCTGTAAAACAACATGTTTTATTAAATTCAACAAGAATCATATTCACAAAAAAATAATGTTATCCCAATGAATCAGAATATATCAGTGGATTTAACAGTGACAGGAGAGGAGTATGTACAAGTGAGAACAAGAGCTTTGAGATGATTGGAGGATAACGTGGGCAGACTGTAAACTCTTATTTATTGGTGTGTATTTGTGCATCTGTTCTTTATCATTGTTTGATAAAAATAGAAAGAAAACGTTCAGTGCTCCTGCAGAACTTTATGACAGAGGACAACTACAAGCCCCAGAGTGCACTGCAGAGAGCATCATCCAATCAGAGAGCGCCAAACTCTGTTGCCGTGCGGAAAATAAAATCGCGTTAATCTGCTCGGTTTTTCTCATTCACTTCAAGTTTTGTTGGAGCTCCATCTGATGGCAGACAGCAGTACTGCAGCTCCAGTCACAGTAGTAGTATTAGTCCTGTTAGTATTTGTGGCAGCAGTGGGAGTAGTTGTACTACGAGTTAGATTTGCAGATAATGGCAGCAGTAGTTGTAGCACTTAGTAGTACCAGCAGTCGCAGCACTGCTTACAGTAGTAGAAGTAGCAGTAGTACTAAGAGGTTGTAACTTTTAGTAGATAATGGTGGCAGAGGGCGTACAGCGTAGCTTCTAGTTGTAGGTGTAGCAGTAGTTGTAACTGAATACACTCACAACTACACTGAATATCAAAATGTTATTGTTAAAAAACGACCTGCATGCAAGTACCACAGTACTGTAGTAGCAGTAGTGGTGATAGCAATGGTGGTAGTGCACATAGTACTACAATTACTTTCTGTTAATAGTCAGATTGATACTTGTCTTATTACTCTTAAAAAGATATAATACAAGAAGCAGGATTACTACTAGTACTACTACTATAATGGTACTCATATTAGCCGTTGTAGTAAGTATGTGTTATATGGGAGTATAGTTTTTCTTTTGAGTACTTCCAGATTTCCTGCACTACATCTTAGAGGGAAAAACTTTAATTTTTACTGCAGTACTTTTTTCTGTTAGCAGATACTTTGAAATGTGTACTTTTACATTCACTACTGGATGTACTCCAGAACAAATCCTCAGAATGTATACTTCTACTTTGTATACTCATGTACATTTTACTGCTGGTACTTCTGTAAATGCTGTCAGTGCAGGAATGTTAATGTCGCAGTAAAAGTATTTTTGACTCTGAGGCATTGCTAGTTTTATTTAAAGGACGTGGTAATATCAGTAACAGTAGCAGTAACAGGAGAAGTACTACTTGCAGTAGTCGTAGTAGTAATGACAGGGTGCTCATACCAGCAGAAACACTCTGAGGTGTCCTGATGAATGCTGGTGAAGAGTAAAAGGTTACAGACTAATCTTATTGATTAGTGATTAAACTATTGATCAGATCTTTGAGGTTTCTGTCAATCAGAAATGATTCATTAACATATTATTGATACATTTGAAACAGGTCATTAATTATTAAGAATTCAACAAGCTCCAACATTGTTTGAATTTTCACTGAAGTTCCTGTTAAAGGAACTGAGGTCAGACGGTGAACATATCTGCCCTCTCATTGGTCAATACTGCGACACATCACGGCTCATTAGCATAACGTCGTCCTCTAAACCTTCTGCTGCCGACACACCTGCAGGGCAGGTGTGAGTGCGCAGCAGAAGCAGCACCATCATCAGTAGCAGGTATTACAGCTGCTTCATGCAGACTCGACAGCGGCTGATCAGGTTTCCCGGAAACGCTCCCGTGTTGGTCTGAGGCTTCGGTTTACTGCAGGACGAGAGACACACGCAGACATGTTAGTACGGGACAGAGAGAGAGTCTCATTTCGAAAACGCCTCTTTAATTTTAATGCTGCTCTCGTTCTCGTTACCTGAAACACACAGAACGTATCAGCTAATTCCCTCTGTAGCTGAACAGGGGACCCTGCCCCCTGCTGGCGCCGCACAGGACTGCAGTCTTTTCTTAAAAATTTTGTTGAAATTTAATGTTTTGCGTGTTGTCTTTGATCAGTTTACAGAAATCAGCTCTATTTCTCACTGTTTGAGAATTAAGCCTGACTTAAGGCTGAATACTGATGATACCAAATGTTCTGATGCTGTATAATATTGATATAATGTGATTGTGTGTTAACAGATGGTGAAACACTGTGGAGTTCATTTGTCTACAACCTGAAAACTGATTGTTACAATATCAACATTCAAATGTGTCGTGTATTTGAACACACAGGTGTGTCGCACCTGAACATGTCGCTGGGGTTGAGAGCAGCCAGCCAGTAGCTGTAGGAGTCGGTGTAGTAGTTGCAGGTTCCTCTGCCGTGACACTCGATGAAGGGAATCTTCCTGAAATTTTCCAGGCAGGATCCAGGAGAGGCCAGAGGCTGACCTGAGCCCTCCGCCCCCACTCCTGTTTCCTGCAGATCCACAGCATCAACAGCAGGGGTCAGAGGTCAAAGCAGCAAGTCACGCACCTCAACCAGGTTCCCATATCTGAGCTCCAACAGTTTTAGACCAGAACACAAATCACAGACCATCTGAACCACTCTGATCCACATCCTGAACTGCTTATTTTTGTTCAAATGCACCGCAGGAAGAAAGACTTTCACTCTTAACATATGAACACCTCTGAGGGTGAACAGCCCGACTCAATCCGACCCAACAGTGTTAGCTCACCATCACGAAGGAGTATCCGAACCAGAGAGGCTCCCAGCCTGAAGGACACTGCGGAATCAAACTGGTCTGGCTGTGGACGGCGATCACGTTGGCTTTGGCCTCACATACAGTACACCTTAAATCATGAGAGACACACATGCAGTCCACCTTAAATCATGAGAGACACACATGCAGTCCACCTTAAATCACGAGATACACACTTACAGTCCACCTTAAATCATGAGAGACACACTTACAGTCCACCTTAAATCATGAGAGACAGGGTTAGTTCTAGGTTAAGGGACAGGTAAAATAAGGTAAGCTTTGAGTTAAACAAGTAGTGGTTATGGTTTGGGTAAGTCTCCAGGAAATGAATGTAAGTAAATGTAATGTGTGTGTGTGTGTGCGTGTGTGTGTGTGTGTGCGTGTGTGTGTGTGTGTGCGCGCGCGCGTGCGTGTGTGTGTGTGTGCAGCTACCGGCTGATGTAATTCCTCAGTGATTCCCCGGAGATGAACGGCATGCTGCTCGGCAGCAGCTCATCATCGGTGGACAGCCAATAGGAGTAGTCGTTGCGTGAGGCGTAGCGACAGGTGCTGTCAGTGCTGCAGAACAGGAAGGGCATGGTGGTAAAACGAGGTAAGCAGCTACCTAACGTACCTGGAGAGAGAGAGAGAGAGAGAGACAGAGAGAGAGAGAGAGAGAGAGATGAATGCTTTTGGTTTTATTTTAATGACAGAGGGAACAGTGAGTTTCTGTTAATCATGTTCTCATTACGCAGACCGGCCCCGTCAAACACCAACATACAGTAAACTGAACTGTTATTCACACAACCAGGAGGCAGCAGGAGGTTTTTAAAGGTGTGTTTGGTTCAGATGAATCCATGTTGAACTACTTTATGAGCACTTTAATCTAAAACAATGTTTTTTTTGTTTCACTATGATTTATGTGTTGGACTGTTTTTATCTTGTTGGGTTAGGGTTAGGTTAGGGGGTTAGGCTAACCCTAACCCTGTTCTATGTTGTTTTCTATTTCATTCTCTGTCCTGTTCAAAGTTTTTTCCATGTAAAGTTCTTTTTAACACTATTAATTATTTTCACTACATTTTTAAGAATCATTTTATTGAGAAAAGGATAAAACATACAGTCCAAGTGCAGGTACCTAAAAGCTGTACATAAGTACAGTACTTGAGTGAATGCACTGAGTTTCCACTGGTCTCATGTTACCCAGGTCTTGTCCGTGAGCTCGGTTGTTTCCGTTGACGAACAGCAGTGAGTACCCGCTGTATATCTCAGTGGTCCCTGAAGGGCATTCTGGGATACGGAGTTTCTGGCTGTGTCTGGTGAACAGGAAGCCGTCCATCTCTGGTGCGTCCGTGCAGGGACCCGGTAGACCCGCAACACCTTTAGCGCCGGGCGGACCTCGTATGCCAGCGAGACCTGTCAACACACGTAAAAGAGTAATTTCTGAATGAGAACACTTCGCTGCTTTGAGTCCAGCAGTTTGCAGCTCAGTCAGGTGCTTTTCAGGTGAACTACACCGAACTTCTCACAGTGACTAATCTGCAGCCTTTAGCAGCACTGACAGTGTCTCCGTCAGTTTGACTCAACAAATCAATAAAGAAGAACCTTTTAAGAATTAAACAACTAAAACCTAATCAAGCTCTTTGAAAAGGGTTAGGGCTGATAATAATCAATAAACTTATACATCAAACATTAAGAAAAACAGATGACCCTCAAGACCTGCAGACCTCTTAGGACCACAGCCGTTTCGTCAGGGAGGCTGCAGGTGAGGCAAAATCAAGGTGTTTGGATTCAGCTGAACCGAAGAGAAGAGATCCAGAGAAGACTGGAGCCATCAGAGAACCAATGACCAAAACAGTAGGTGTTTAAAACCATTTATAAAACTCTGATAAAGAGCTAATCAACAATATAAAACTGCCTGCACAGCCCTCAGATCACACAGTCTATAATATTTCCACGGTTATTTGTGTGTTTCTGTTTAAAAGCTAGCAGAAATCGGATGTCTGACCTTTTGATCCTTGGCATCCTGGATCTCCCCGATCCCCTTTCAATCCACAACGACCACCTTGTCCACTTTTGCCAGCGTTCCCTCTGCTGCCCTTCGAACCTGCAGCCACAAAACACAGGACGTATCCTAAGACTGTGTTCATGCTGCTCATGACGAAAGTGTGATGAACGGATGATTGAAACTGAAATATTATTCTAGGCTCACCTGGACTTCCAGGTGTCCCTCGGGCCCCTGGGGGTCCCACTTGTCCTGGGGGCCCCTGCTCTCCAGTTAAGCCTTTGTCCCCTGGCAACAGCACCACCTCTCTGGATACATCCTTCCCTCTCTGGCCTGCAGGAAGCAATATTCAGTACTGCATTCAGTACTTCTACTAGCATACAGTATTCAGTACAGGACAATACTATCTTAGAGACAGCACTCTGTAGTATTAGTAACCAGCAGACAGCAGTATTGGTACTCAGTAGTACATCATCACAGCAGTACTCATGTGTGACTCTGCTGTGATTGGACAGCTTCCTGTCCACTGTATGATGTCACTGTGGTACCTCTCCTCCCTGGTGGTCCTGGAGGTCCTTGTTGGCCTTGGCAACCTGGAGGTCCTTCCTCCCCTTTCATACCTAAAACACACACAAGAAGCCCGAAGTCCACAGAGGCTCTCTGTAAAACGTTAAGTGTCCAAAACATGACGATTATATTTTACCTTCAGACAAACTCATGTGGACGCAACAAAAATGAGATTTAGGTTCATACCAACAATTATCTTCCCAAAGTTATTCTTTCAGACTCATCAGAGACGTCAGAGCCCGGTGTGAAGTCACTGAAATAAGCCTGTTCACCCCAGGATGACGACCACGGAGAGTATTCTGTGTTTGTAGTTGTACTGTTCAATAGACTGGTTATCTGACTGGACATCTTACCAGCAGGTCCTGTGACACCAGTTTCTCCCATTAAGCCTTTGGGTCCGAATGGGCCCGGTGGTCTGTCTGCACCCTGTCAACATCAGCTGTATTAGATGATTTAATCCAACACGTTCAGCACTTAATCTTTTTTCTGCTCAAAACTTTCCTACTTCAGTCAGTACTTGCAGTCTAAGATCGAAGGTCTAAGATAAACTGGATACTGAGACTTTATACATGGATTCAGTTAAATTTCTGCAGTACATTATAACTATGGAATGTACGGACCGGCCTGCCTCGTGAGCCAGGGTCACCAGGGGAACCAGGTGGTCCTGGGTCACCTGTTGCTCCTTTACATCCTTTCTCTCCTTTAAAACCAGAACCTGGAGGACCAGGAGGACCCCGAGTGCCTGGTGGACCTACAGGGAAAGAGAGACTTTATTATTTTCTCATCTTGGCTCCCTCGCCACAGATACACCTTACGAAAGTTCAGCAGCTCTGTTCTTTTGACCTTCAGTTAGAGCTACGTACTGTTTGTTGAGAAGTCGAGTTTGTCTGTTTTTGTATGTAGATGATACTGATCTATGATTCTCTGATTAATGTCGGCTTGGCACAAGCCCGAACTAAAAGGCAATAATGAAAGATTTTTCCTTTGGTCCAGACCAACTGAACTAAACTGCAGGTGTGGAAGAGACCTCAGATTCTACAGGCATGTTGGTGTCAAGTCAGTCCACACAGCTGCCAGTCACTTGCTGTGGCTGTCGTGAAGCAATATGCTTCCTGTTTGGGTGGACCTGCGGTACTTCCAATAGTCAACCAAAGTATTGGACAAATTAATATTCTGATCTGCTGATGGTGCTGGATGAAAAGTCAGAGGATCATCAGAGTTATTACAGTTTATCCTGGGGAACGTAAATGTCTTTCAGGACAATCCATTCAGTAGTTGTTGTTGAACCAAGAGCCCCCCCGCCCCCCCGAACCACACAACTAGAAAAAAGTGACAAATCCCCTTATTGTTGTAGCAGACATGACATTAACAATATATAACTCATCATCTTGATTACTTACTAATCCTTTACTCTAGTAACTAACTTTTACCACAGCTACTAAATGGACTTGTGGTGAGATCAATCAACTCCTCGTCTCATCTGTAAGCTCCAGGTCTCTCATCACCTTTGGGTCCTTGTGCTCCCGGAAGTCCGTTTTCTCCTTTTCCTCCTCCAGTGCAGACTCCCTCCTTGCCTGGACAACCAGGAGGACCTGGCGGTCCAGGAGGACCAGGACAACCTGGATGTCCTCCAGCACCACAGGGACCAGGTGGACCACAAGGACCAGGAGGACCCTTCTCCCCAGCACAGCCTGAGGAGATGAAAGGAGGTGGAGAGTGGGTGTATTATTTCATCTTTTTTTTCTGACTGAAAACTAAACTCATACTCACACCTGGGGACTCACCAGGTGTACCTTTCTTCCCCTCTGGGCCCCGTGGTCCGGATCCAGTGGCTGGGGAAAGAAAACTAACCAATCAGAAGAGCTACCACCACCACCACCACCAGGGGTTGTGAGCTTGATCTGAAACCAAAGCTGTTTACATCTTTATCTAATCAGAATAACTTTAATCTAGTCCAGTCTCCTACCTCCCATTGCTCCTTTCTCTCCAGGAGGCCCAGGTATTCCATCCTGTCCCTGGTTTCCTCTTGGACCAGCTGGACCGGGATCTCCAGGAGGCCCCTTGTTACCTGAAAATGAAAATATATTCCACCCACTGAGAGAACCACTGTCAGCCTGTTTTTATAACAGATAGACAATAGAGCTGTCGCTGGATACCACATTAATGCCCTAGATCAGTAGCAGTGGGTCTGCTACCTGATGACAACAATAATACTGTTACACTGTTTTATGTACCTGTGAGGCCAGTGGGTCCTGGAGGGCCATTTTTTCCTGGAGGACCATCACAACCCTTTTCCCCAGGAGAACCAGGAGGACCTGAGACAGACAGGTAACGGAGGCTTTCATTTAGCCAGTGGAGGGTGTGGTAATCTATGATGACCCTGCACCCTGCTATCCAGTCTCATTGAGGCTGGTTGTACAAACTACAGATAAATTATGTATGAACTGGAGATATGTGATATATATAAAATCTAAAGAATCAGACCTCTGCATCCTGGGGTTCCAGAAGGTCCTTTGGGGCCACAGGGGCCACAGGCTCCTGGAGGGCCAAAGTTTCCAACATTGCCTGGTTTCCCCTTTGGACCCGGAGGTCCAGGACATCCTGGATTCCCCTGAAAGGAGGATAGAGGAAAAGAAGACACTTCAATGTTGTTTCAAATGAAACTTGTCTTTAAGGAGCTTTTAAATCTGATATCAAGATCACAAAAACATAAATAGAGAGGAAGAGAGAGGGAGGGAGAGGGAGCGAGGAAGAGGGAGAAACAGACAGAGAGAAAGAAAAAACAATGTAAGGCAAATTATTAAAGTGAACCACGGCTGTATAGAATAGTTAATGGATGTAAAACCAATTTAATAGATAAATTCTGTAGAAAAAAATGGTAATGGAAAATGACAACATAAAGCAGAACATCATCTGTATAGAACGATAACAGGTTAGGGTAAAGAACCTTATTTGTTATAGTACATCCCATAAATATGGAGACTCCACCAATCATATGCCTTTTCTATAGCAACTGGACCTCTACTGTGACAACTAGACCACCAGCACAAATTTAAACTGATGAACGTGACAGAATTCAGAACCATGTACATTTTATGGAATGCTTTAAATCTGTTACGTGTTGTTTTATTGACGAGTTTCCAGTCTCTGTGGGATTTACCTGATTTAAAAATGTCGATAGTGACGCTATTTGTTAAGCTGGTACAGATGAGAAATAAATGAAAATGGTGTTAGTCATGATTGTGTTTCTCTGTATGCGTGATACCTTCTCTCCTGGAAATCCTTTGGATCCTGGTCCAGGTGGGCTTGGTTCTCCTTTAGGACCTTTAGGTCCATCTGGTCCTGGCTTCCCATCTGATCCAGCTGGCCCACAAGGCCCCGTCAAACCTTTCTCACCTTTACAACCTGGAAGAAAAACACAGTACAAAACAATAGAAAAGAGTCAGTTTGTCTACGTACTGTTCCAGATGTTGGTGTTTCAGAATCATACAGTCTGATTCAGCCTAAAGTTGTTCTTTTTCAAGCTTCAGTGGTGCAGTAGAGCTAAATATGACTTCCTTAAAGCCTCTGTATTGTTTTAGACATTTCAATTTGGTGTCTTAATACTATTACATTTATTTAATCAATGGCTTTTGAAAGGTAAGACTCTCAATAAACGTTCGAAGTGACACAGGTTGTGTTGTGGGAAACATTACCTGGCTTCCCCATCTCTCCTGGATCACCGTTAACTCCACAGGCACCAGGAGGACCTTTCTCTCCATCTCTACCAGGGTCTCCAGGAAGCCCTGGAAGACACACATGTTCATCAGGGGTCAAATTACAATTTTATTGTCATGGGAATTCATGAAAACATGATGCAAATAAGAACCCAGTATTCTGATGGAAGCATTGCTTGACTTTGTCATGTATCGTGCTGCTTTAGGTTTTCAGTGGATGTCAGAAAGAGTCGATACTACAGTCCTGGTAGCTAATCAGAATCCTAACAAGCAAACAAGCAGTACTTTCACTTAGTTGTGTTCACCTCGTGGCCCGGAATTTCCAGGTCTACCATTGCTGCCGTCCAGGCCCCTTGGCCCCGGGGGTCCCCTCTCACCTTTAGCACCAGTAAGACCTGCGGGCCCTGGAGGTGTGACAGGAAGCAGATCGATAGGTCACAGACAGGTACGACGACACACCTGGATAATATTTATTAGAAGGTGGAGCTCAAATAACTTATAGCAGACTTACTGTCTGCACTACAACTCTCTCTGAGGAGTTCAAGCATCATGTGTCGTTTGTTTGACCATGAATTTAATGAAAGGGGAAATTGTGACAATATTCCAGACTTGGTCTTGTTTTTTTTTTTTTGAGTGAGTTCAGTTTTGCCATTTTATAGTTATGCCTTGGACTATTTCTTGGCTCTGAGCAGTTGCCAGGCAACCAGCGGAGACTCCAAGAATTTAGGAAACAATCAATACATAACCCTCTGTAAAACCACAACATGTGGTTTATATGCAAATGAAACAAATGACATATAACATGTTAAATCAGTGAGCTTTAGAGATGCTGGTAGGTATATTTTCTTACCTTTGGACAGAGACAGGCTAGTTATTTTCAACCTTATGCTAATCTCGCTGTAGCTTTATATATAACAGACAGAGTCAAACTAAAGAGATGTAAATTGACAATAAACTAGGACCTAGAACAGAAACCTGAGGAACACAGAGGACAGAATCTGTTGATAACTAAAGGCTCCCACCCATTAATCCATGATACCCAACGCATCTTCCTACTACTCTACTACTGCATTCATATAGAACAGAACAGAATAGAGTACCAGCAGATCCAGAGTCTCCTGGATCACCATATATATGCACAGCTCTCTGGATTCCTTTAGATCCAGTTTCTCCTCTGTCCCCCTGTGGCCCCAGAAGCCCCTGAGGACCCCTGACTCCATCGATACCGGTCTGACCTGAAATAAGAGACAGACAGAGTCAGACAAACCTGTCTGAATGTTTGACGGAGAGACAGAATGATTCATTGACAGATGAAACCTGTCGGTCCTGGTTGTCCAGTCTCTCCTGGTTGACCATCTTCCCCCGGACTCCCAAAGGCTCCTGGAACGCCCTCGTCCCCTCTGATGCCTAAAACATAAATATATGTGGATGTTGCTACAGTATTTTTGAGAGGACACTGCAACTTTAATTCACAAGTTGGTTTGATTTTTAAGTCTAACAAGTCTAACAAGTCTACAGCCCCGATGACACTGTGAGGTAAAAGTTTGACTGGATGATGGTGCTAGATGAAAAGTCAGAGGATCACCAGAGTTATGACAGTTTATCCTGTGGGGAACATGAATGTATGAACCACATGTCATCACAATCCATCCAACAGTTGCTGAGATATTTCAGTATCGACAAAATTGGCTCAGAAGGTTTGCATCTAAACATAAACATTAACGTTAGAAATATGTAAGCAGGTGAGACCACACCTCCTTACCTGGGCTTCCTGGCTCCCCATTGGTCCCTCTCAGGCCTTTCAGTCCAACTTCTCCTACTGGCCCTGGAGGTCCATCAAACCCCGGGGTCCCATATAGACCCTGAGTCCCCATGGCTCCCACGCCCGGCAGCCCAAGGTCACCCTGCACACCCTTTGGGCCCCGGGCCCCTGCAAGACAATATACCTGTTAAACTGAGAGACAAGTGAGTTTCACTGTGGTTTTAGATCATTTTACCAAATCAAAAACTCTCTGCTCAGGAAGTGAGGGGACTGATTCATCGCTTTAAAGGAAAGCTCCAGTTTTTTGGCCAGTGTCAGATGAGAGTGGCTATAAGATTCTGTTACAGGGACAAAAACTCTACAGTCACCAGCTTGTAGAGACATTACCTGTGAATCCAATGACACCCATCTGTCCCTGCTCTCCTTCAGGCCCAGGAGGTCCAGGTAAACACAGTCCAACAAAACCAACAGGACCGGGTATACCATCCAGACCACTACGACCTGCAAGACACTTCAGTTCACTGGGCAGATCTGAACAAAGTGATCATAGTCAGATGAAACAACCTCACTAAGACCCTTCAGGACCTTTTCCTCTATAGGAAGTGGTCTGAGTTCAGTCACAAACAAATTCTGGAGTGGTTCTTTTGTGGTGGGAATGTCATCTGAACCAACTACAAGCCTTACTCTGCAGGTTTGAGCTAAACATTCTCCTTTAGCCAGGTGAACTTTGCATGCTGGGATGTGGAAGAGTTGCTAGCAGCTAGCCAGAGAATAAATTAAGGTCTGACGTGGACTAGCTTGAAATTTTGGTAAATAGGAGCTTTAGGACCTCCTTTCTGTGTTTACATTCTTGCTCCTACTCCAGACAGGACTCTCGGCTTGCTTTTCTTTGTTGGAAAAATCTGAACCAAGAGGAAAACACAAGTTTACCAACTTATCCACTGACTCAGACCAGAGAACCAACTACAGGTCTGAAAACAGCCGTCAGTTCAGTTTCATGTGTAGTCTTTTGCCACAAAGTACTGTTTACTCTGCATCTTCAATAACGTGGACTGGAATCATGTAAGTGATCATAAGGCAGCAGTCTCACATGTAACCACAACTCAACACAAGATTCCCCCATGAGGGAGGTGCTGGTGAGTCAGTTATTGTCTCTGTCTGGACACTTGGGAGTCCTTTTGAGGCATCAGCACTGGTGGATTTTTTTCTACCTGGTTCACCAGAACTTGTTCATCAGATCTTAAAGAGCTACCTTTGGGCCCTGGTGGTCCGTCTTGTCCTGGAGGTCCTGGAGCTCCATCTAGTCCTTCAGGTCCAGGGATTCCTTGGGGACCCACAGAGCCATCTTCTCCCTGTGGGCCTGATTGACCCTGCTGACCTGGGAACCCGATACCCCTGTCCCCCTGTGATCACAGAGACCAACATGAAAGCAGTAAACCAGCACAGGATGAGGGAGACAGCTCAAAACGACTTCCAGCAGCAAAATAGGAAGTGGTGTGATGTTGTTGAGCACCACACTGGTGCCATATGGGAGTAATATAAATTAATTTGTGATAAATAATTTCTATAGTTTCCAACTAATCCACTGATCCACAACAGTGCTCATTTCAGCATTCGAGTTATGACTCTAAACCTCTTATTGCGCCGACAGTTCTGATATATCTGATGACAAACACAGACTGGGGGTGTGCTTGGAAGTCAAAGGAACAGGGGGGTCCAGCAGAATACAGCGAGTGACTGGACACGACAACGACAACCTCATTTCTGTGTTTAGGTTTCAGATTCATCTGACCCTTTACTGTCATTATGTTGAGGACTTCTTGTCTGTGTGAGTCAACATTACCTTGGGGCCTGGCTTTCCTGGGGGGCCTGATGGCCCCGCCCGTCCTTTGATACCAAAACTTGGTAAACCTGGAGCTCCTGAAACGCCCTTGGGTCCTGAACCAGACAAAAGCAATACAAAGTGTTACTGTTATTTGTCACGTTACACTCATGGAAACTCTCTGAATTCAACACAGTTTAAGATCCTGACCTTTGACCCCTGGGAATCCTAGAGGGCCCTGGATTGAAAATCCTTCATCTCCCTTTTCCCCCTTTAGACCAACAGATCCTGCATCACCTGGAAGTCCTGTCACACCTGAGACCAGCAGAGACAGGTGAGTCAACAGGTGAACAAACAGAGACTGAATGGATGCACGCTTCATGTGAGATTGAATCTCTGAGTTTTTGTTTGTTTTGGTGATGATGTGGAAAATACGTTTTATGTGCAGAATCAAACCAAATATGCAACATCTTACAATCAACATTTAAAATAAGGATGAGACTCAAAGCTACAGTAGATGGATCTGTCTCACCGTCAGGTCCGGGGTTTCCAGATAAACCTTTCTCTCCTTTCTGTCCTGGATCTCCTGGAGAGGTTTTGATTTCTCCTGGAGAACCTTTTTCCCCTGAATGAACAGACAAATGAGTTGTTCCACAAATCAGTTCCACCAAAGAGACTTTCAACCTCTAAACTTCTCAAAGTCAGTCTCGTCAATCATTCAGTTTTTGTCAAAATGATCTTTTCATCAGTTTGACATCATCAAGCTTTCAGAAAACCTTCTCACAGAATATCTCAGTCTGACCTTCATCCCCTGAAGAGTCACTGACAAGAAATCAGATGAAAAAGATGTCACTCCTGGTACCAATCATTAGTTAGGAGTGACTTCCTGCTCTGAGACACTTGATGAATGTGGCTTTGACCCCTTTCAGTTCAGACACTCTCACCCGGTCTTCCGGGATCTCCTCGCTGTCCCAGCACTCCCACATCGCCTTGAGGTCCTGGAGGTCCTGGAGTCCCAATTCCAGGAGGTCCTGAAGGTCCCATCTGTCCTAATTGTCCTCTGGGACCAGTCTCCCCGAGTGGGCCCCTGTCACCTTTTGGCCCCAGAGGCCCCTGAGAGCCACATTAGAGACAAACAGAAATTATCCTCTCACACCACCCTGATGCAATCGCTGCCCCCCCTCATGAGAGTAATGAGTATGCATAATGTTCTTTGATCTGATGTTTCTACAGGCACAGAAGTGTTCCAAGATGGCGGCGCGTGCAGCCGCAGCGGCTCGTAGCTCCCGCGTTCACGTTTTTGTTTGTTTGTTTTTACTCATTTCCACATTCATCACCCTTCTGGAAGCTCTGACACAGTACAGCAGGTCCGAACTGTTGAACTTTGGAGTACAGTTCGGACTCCACACACCCCCTAAACTGGACTTTATTCCACTGAAGCTGCTACGGACCCCAGAGCCCACCACCATCCCCCCACTGCTGCCAAGGAGACGGAGGAGGCACCGTAAACAAAAGCGTGGCAAGAGAACCGGCTTGCGTGCTAGGCTACAAGCTAACCCTCACAGACCGGCTCTCCCCAGTCTCTTCCTCACCAACGCCAGGTCTCTCACCAACAAAATCGACGAGGTCCGTCTAAGGATAATCTCTCTGTGCTGTGTTACTGTTGTCACAGAGACCTGGACGCAGCGGTGGAGATAGCGGGGTGCTCTCTGTTCCGGGCAGACAGGACTGCAGCTTCAGGTAAGAGCAGAGGCGGAGGCTTGGCGCTGTATGTACACAATGCCTGGTGTACAGCCACACACACCGTCAGCACGTTCTGCTCTCCTGATTTGGAATACCTGGTGGTGAAATGCAGTGTTTCCCAACCAGAAACCATGGCTGGACAGCACAGTGCGGTCCCTGCTGAAAGCCCGGGATACTGCCTACAGATCTGGAGACAGGCTGGCTTATAGCAGGGCTCGAGCAGAGCTGAAGAAGAAGGTGTCAGGCCAGACTTTGAGGACATGCACTGACCAGCTAGCAGGAGTGTTCCTGGACATCTTCAACCTGTCCCTGCAGCTGTCTACAGTTCCTGAGTGCCTCAAGTCCTCCACCATCATTCCGGTACCGAAGAAGACATCCATCACCTGCCTGAATGACTACCGGCCTGTTGCTCTGACCCCGGTAATCATGAAGTGCTTTGAGCGGATTATTCTCAGGTACATCAGAGACTTCATCCCCTCGGACCTAGACAGCCTTCAGTTCGTCTACAGAGGGAAAAGGGCCACAGAGGATGCTGTCTCCATCACCCTGCACACAGCCCTGACACACCTGCAGCAGCCCAACACCTACGTCAGGATGCTATTTGTAGACTTGAGCTCAGCTTTTAACACCGTCATCCCAGACAAGCTGGTGCTGAAGCTACACGCAGTGGGTCTGCCTGCGTCTCTGTGCCACTGGATCAGAGACTTTCTCACCAACAGGCCTCAGGTGGTGAGAATAGGGAACATCACATCATCCCCTCTGGTCCTCAGCACGGGCACCCCACAGGGTTGTGTGCTCAGCCCGGCCCTCTTCACCATGTTTACTCACGACTGTGCTGCCATCCACCCCCCCAACACAGTTTTGAAGTTTGCAGACAACACTACAGTAGTGGGTCTCATCTCAGATAACAACGAGACCCACTACAGAGAGAGACACCAGCTCACCCAGTGGTGTTCAGCCAACAACCTGGTGCTGAACACAGGGAAGACCAAGGAGGTCATTGTGGACTTCAGGAGGTCCAGGAAGACGGATCACGCCCCCCTTCTCATGGACCGAGAAGTGGTGGAGCGCGTGGTCAACATCATGTTCCTGGGCCTCCACATCACATCTGACCTCTCATGGTCCATGAACACCTCCCGCCTGGTGAAGAAGGCACAACAAAGGCTCTTCTTCCTCAGGAAGCTGAAACGGGCTGGACTCTCCTCTCGGTTGCTCGTTAACTTCTACAGGGCCACGACTGAAAGCATCCTCTGCCTCAGTGTGACAGTGTGGTATGGCAGCTGCACGGCACAGGAGAGGAAACAACTGGCACGGGTGGTTAAAAGTGCACAGGGCATCGTGGGCTGCCCCCTTCCTGACCTAGACTCTATATATGAAGGCCGGGTCAGGAAGAGGGCGAGATCCATCGCCACGGACCCCAGCCACCCGGGCCACAGACTGTTTGTACCGCTACCATCAGGAAAGAGGTACAGGAACATCCGCACCACCACTAACAGACTGAGGGACAGCTTCTTCCCCAGAGCTGTTAGAGCTATCACCCCCAGCAGCCCCCCACTGGAGTGAGAGACTGTGAGAACTGTGAACCACTGCACACCGCACTTTACACCTCCACCTCCACCTGCACCTTCTGTGTACTTAACATTTAAGTACATTTAAGTACACACACGCTGAACTAAATTATATACATTTTATTATATTGGCACATTTCACTGGTATATTTTATTGTTTATTGTTTAGTATATTTTCATTCTGGTATATTTTTTATTGCATTTACGAATATTTTTATTGAATATTGGTTTATTTTTTCTAGTATCTTAATTTTATTTTAAAACTTTCTTATCTTTCTTATTATCTTGTTTCTAACCTGGGGGTTGCAATGCAAATTTCATTGACATGTCATGCTCAGTGACAATAAAGAATCTTGAATCTTGAATCTAGAATGAAATGATTTCAGTGGCTTCACCTGGTCAGGCCTATGAAAACATTCTGCTGTGTACACAGCCATCTGGACTGGACAGACGGTCTCTCTGGACCATGTATCGGATACTCACAGGGTTTCCTTTCTCTCCAAGAACACCTTTTGGTCCTGTAATTCCCTGACGTCCATCTGTCCCCACAAATCCTGGTGGTCCTGGCCCCCCTTGGTCCCCATCCTCGCCCTTCTGCCCCACCCTCTGCATAATCCCAGGGTCACCAACGGGTCCTGAGGGCCCCATGAGGCCAGGGATACCAAAGAGACCCTAAAGACAGAACAACAGACAGACAGAGAGACAGATGAACAAAGAGACCAGAACCTCTTGTGTCTTACAGCTGGATTATTCCGTTCGCTCTCTGATTGGACAGTAAATATACTTTAATTTGTCAGTCAGATTCAGTTCAGCATGGGGAAAATACGTGACTGTTGGATCTGTACTAAGATGATAGAAATTGATAAAATCTTTATTATTGTGAATTTATCACGAAATGACTGATAACTGATTCCATCACTGAAGGACCACAGAGGAGAAGAGTCTGGATTGAGATTTCCTCCTTTGCACTGATGGTAGGATCGTAGCGATCAAGCAGGCTCATAAACCTGAACTTAATGCAAGCAGCAACAGGGATCCAGTCGAGAGTGATGGAAGTGGACTGACATGAATTGTCTTTGGTGGACTGAAGACCGTGCTGCCGCATTGTGGACTGTTTGCAGAAGCTTTACTGTGCAGTGCGAGAGATGACTGGTGTACAAGGAGCGTGCAGTGCATTCAGTCAGATAGTACCTAAGTTTAAGAGAATTTGATCAAGTGACGCTCAGTAAAAGTTAGTTGGTCATCAAACACGATGCCCAGATTTCTAGCAGACTTTGTTGGTGAGAGTGAGGGGGAGCTGAGCTGGATACTACTACAGCGTTCAACACAAGAACTGACTGGGATCACCAGGAGTTCATCCATCATCCCTTTTGAGGTATCGCTGAGGCGGCTGTCTGGTGGGAAGGACAAATAGTGCTGGGTATCCTCGACATGAAAATGAAAAACCATGCCAGGGGTTAATTGGACTAAGGGAGGTGATGCATACTGAGAGGAGGAGGGGAGTATGCACAAATCCTTGCAGTAACCAAGTGGAATGACAGTGAAGCTTTGACTCTTCTCGTCGCTCAACTCTTTGAATGATTGCTCTGTGAGGTTAGAGTCAAACCACAGAGGTGATGTACCAGAGATGCCTAGTTAGGACACGATGGGCAGGACTGGGTGGCTTGTCCTAAGTTTGGCCTGCAGAAAAACAAGCTTGAGACACTTTCAGTGCTTGCAGCTTGCTCCCATATTAGTAACACAGTGAGTGGATGTGACTGTCAGTCCACCAAAAGTAACAGTTATGTCGAAAATGTGCAGTGAAAACTCGAGACAAGAGGAGCATCAGAGGAATCATCTGTGAGAGATGAGTTTATGGAGGAAACTAGTGAGCTCACCTCTGGACCAGGTAGTCCTGCAACACCTTTGACCCCTTTCTGACCTTTGGTTCCTGGAAAACCAACTGAACCTGAAAAAAGAACGATATCACAGACAGACAGGTGAGTTTTACCTGCTCATCATGTTTACACTGAATCTGACTCTGGACCAGATCCTGCTGTCTGCTGGTCTGGTCACAGTGAACAGGTTTAAAGGTTCATTATTCTGTAATACTGTGAAATAATCTTGTACTTTGGTTTGTATTTCAGAAAGTAAGGCTCACATCTAGCTGTCACTCTTACCTCGCAACCCATTTTCGCCTGGTTCTCCTGGTTTACCTGGAGGTCCAGGAGTGCCAAAAACAACTTGACAGACTGTGCACACCTCCCCCTTCTCACCTGAATAACATCAACCAATTAAATCAATCATTATATGCAAAACACTCCAGCCTCTCAGTCTCTGCTGTTTCAACCCTGAATGAACCTTAGGTGCAGGTCAGACTACAGAAACACAACACTGGACTAGTTTATCATTTATCATAAACTATAATGTGATGTGACAACATAACTCCTGCTTCCTCTCACCCTTCTGTCCACCCTCCCCTCTGGTTCCAGGAAGTCCCATCAGTCCGTTTGTACCTTTACTTCCTGGAGGACCAACATCTCCCTGCAGGAAATCTGACAGAAGGCAAAAAATGTAATCAGACACAGTAGGAGGTGTTGGAAGGTGGAATTTTTTTTTATGAAGTAAAGATAGCAGTTTCTTCCAGTATTTATGCTAAACTAGGCATTTCTAAATCACAGATTTGTCTGAAAATTATTTTACAGTCTGTAAAACACATGTCTCTCTCTGTCCTCAAATATTGGATTTATGATTAAGACAAACTGTGCGAGGCGGAGAGTAGAAGCAGAAGTGTTTTGGAGTGAAGACCCCCCCAGCCAAGGACCTGGACAGAGAAATACACACACACAGGAGGCAGAACATCACCTGGTATTCCTGGTTCTCCCGGTTCTCCTTCAACTCCACGAGCACCTGGGACTCCAGTCTGCCCCTTTGGTCCAATGATCACAGGCGCTGGCTCTCCTGGTTCTCCTTTGGGTCCAGATGAGCCGGTCAGCCCCCGGGGGCCTGGTGGACCAGGGTCAGCCACACCTCAAGGGAAGAGAAACGTGCTTTATTAAGAGGCTCATTGTCATTACAGAGGGACAGAACTACCAATCTGAGACCTGACGTTTGCAGGAAAAAAATATATACAGGTGGAGTATACCTGGTTTGCCCTGCAGTCCAGGGAAACCTATGAGTCCTGGAAGAAAGCAGAGAAGAACATTACCGTCCATCCATCTATTAGCTAGCCAACCATATAACCGTGTACCTTCAACAGTCTGCTTATAAACACATTATGATTCAACTAGTGTTTATCAAATTTGTATTTTTTTAATATTTGTCACTGCTTTATCCTGGAATATTTTCTAAGGAATATTATCCAAATCCTCATGAGCTTTACAATTAATCAATCCTGAACTGCGTTTCTGCACTGTTGAGGACAAAAGACATAAACAAACGCAGACGGTTCTGAGACAGAAACATTTACAACATGATAAAACAGCATTACTTTTCAACATTTATGATCCTTCAGTCAGTCCTGGTTTGTTAGGTGGTCTTCATGAAGGCGGACTCCACCAGTAACAATGAAAACTACTATCCAGAAACAAAACATCCGACCATAAATAACAACTCTGAAACTCAAAAGTGTTTTTAACCTGTCCTTAACTCTGTTCTACCTTGTTCTCCGGGGACTCCGGGGGGTCCGCGGGGCCCGGGGACACCGAGCTGGCCCTTCAGGAATCTGTGATTCCAGACCATCTGATACAAACACACAAATATATATTTAACAGTTTGGTTGCTGCTTCAGAACAGTTCGGAAGTATACTGTTGGCTCTTAACTGCAGAGAATAAATCTAGCAGTGGTCCTCAACCCCGGGCCGCGGACCGGTACCGGTCCGTGGATCAATTGGTACCAGGCCGCACAAGAAACAATCAATTATTTCTGTTTTATTTATTATCTGAGTCTAAACAATCTTTTATTTTGAAAAATCTTTTATTTTGAAAAATGACCGGATTCTCTCGGTTACATCTCGGTCACTTGAGGTTCTGCTTGAGGTTTCTGCCTCCTAAAAGGAAGTTCTTCTGTACAGGCCTAGCTGGAAATGCTTGAGGCTCCTTGAAGAGGTAGGCTCACCTCGTCCCGTGTAGTTGTTGGAACTATCAACCTGACCTTTATCTTATTTTGGTAGAACAGGCAGTCCTTCCTGTCAGTGTAACATTTTACTCAGAGAAAAGAAGAGCAAAGCAACAATCAAGACTTCAGACTCACCTCTCCTGGAAGACCTGGAAAACCACGATCACCTTTCTCTCCCTGGAAACACACACATCATAAACACTTAGTACCGAGTGTACTACTGCAGCCGTACTTCCTGTACTGCATACAGTACTCACCTTGGCTCCTTCAATGCCTGGAGGGCCGAGGAACCCACGACCCCCTGGGTCTCCCTGCAAACACACAACTCAAGTGAATGTTATTTCTGTAGCCCAGAATCAGTGATCGATCTCAGACTCCCTCTGTCAGGCTGTATGTTGGGTATGTTTCAGTCATTCATCCAACCGGAGCTCTTATACATCTATTTTATTAGAGTTCCAGGTTCCAGGTGGCTTTCTGTGAGATTCTGACCCCTGAAACTGGCATGAGATCAACTGACAAATACTAACCACTCCACTCTGGTGGGGCTGACTTTGGTTTCAGACTTGTTGTGGTTTTGGTTCTGGTTCTGGAGTGTACATGCTCCAGAACACCAATCCAGCCAGTAGCAGATGGACTCTTCAGGAGGATTTGGATCTGGTTTTAATAAAGTAGACTGCTTACATTAGCAGGTTGGTTAGCTTTCCTGTTAGCTTAGCCTGATACCTGTTCTCCCAGCTCTCCAGGGACTCCATCCTTCCCGGGTTTACCCTGAAACACAAACAACCAATCTGTTGCACCAGGATTACAGCTGTTCAGGTTTCTGACAGGGTTCAGGTGAAGACCACAAGGTGAGTAAATAATAAAACATAACATTCAGATACTCGTCAAGCTCGATTACAGGTTTCTGTTGAGCTCATGAGCTAAAAGGAATTAATGAGTATAGATCCATGTTGTCACAAATGAGCACTCAGGTCTCTCTCTGTCTCTTACCAGTGTGCCAGGATCACCTCGATCGCCCTGCCCTCCTTTAACCCCCAGTTTGCCTGCCACACCCTGGAGAGCAAAACAAACGCACACAATCAAAATCAGGAGTCAGTCAAAACAATCTTTATCAAGGTTTACTGTTGCTGCTGTGGATGAGATAAGTTTAGGATTCAGTCAGACCGTCAGACTGTGAGACAGCTTTGACTTACAGGAAGTCCACGACAGCCTTTTGCTCCAATTTCACCTGGTTCACCCTGAAATATACCAACAAAAAACATCGGTAAAAACAGAGGGACAGACAGACAGACAGAAAGACAGACAGACAGACAGACAGACAGACAGACAGACAGACAGACAGACAGATGGACAGACAGACAGATGGACAGAGTGACAGACCTTCAGTTCTTTGGGTCCTTCAGCATACAGTTTGATTCCTTTCTGTCCAGGAATTCCCGGTGGGCCGCGGTCACCCTGAAACCCAAACTTAGCTGATGATGATGATGATGATGACGATGATGATTATGATTATGATAATGATAATGGTGATGGAGGTGATGATGGTGATGATGGTGATGATAGTGATGGTGGTGATGGTATTGGTGACCGTGATGATAATGGTGATGGTGATGATGATGGTGATGATAGTGATGGTGATGACAGTCATGATGATGATGGTGATGGTAGTAATAGTGATGTTGATGTTGATGATGATGGTGGAGATGATGAAAGTGATGATGGTGATTACAGTGATGACAGCCATAATGGTGAAGGTAATGAAGGTGATGATAGTGATGGTAGTGGTGACAGTGATGATGGTGGTGATGATGATGATGATAGTGATGATAGTGATGGTGATGATAGTGATGGTAGTGGTGATAGTGATGATGGTAGTGGTGGTAGTGATGATGATGATGGTGTTTCACAGGTTAGAAATGCTTGACTTGTATCACAGATGTCTGCTCACATTACAATCAGAGTGTGAATTACCAGATGAATATTATATTATATGAATGTATAACCTGGGAATTAGCATTAGCATAGCTCACCCTCTGTCCTCTGGGACCCGGGATCACAGGACTGGGACCCTCCTGACCCTGAAACAAAAATACGGCATAATCATGAAGTCACATGACCAAACAGAACATCAGGCCTTCAAATATGTGGTGGAGTTTAGATGTGATTCAAATGATGAAGTGAAGTCCTGTGTGTGTTCACTACAGAGGCCCCACAGTCCAGGAAAGACATTTTCATATTTTGTGTGAAAAAGATATTAAATTCTGCAAACCAGAAACAAACTGTCCAAACAAGATAACTCTCGTATCTATCTGCTGAGGTGGTCCTGTCGGAACGTATGTGAGAGGAACTTGTTTTCTTAGGTCAGTGTTTGATGTGTCTGAGCAAACTGACCTTCTCTCCTGGTAACCCCGGCAACCCTGGAGTTCCCTGAATTAAAAAAAAAACAGACAGCTGATGTCAGCTGATTGAACCATTGATCACTGGAAACATTTAAATAAAGTTTGAAGCATACAGGAAGTCCAGTGGCTCCTGGCAGTCCTGGCAGGCCTGGTTCACCCTGATCTCCACTCAGCCCCTGCAACACAAAAAGCCAATGAGAGCTCACTCTCCACCAGCCAATCAGATAACAGCAGCTGGGTTCCTTCTGTGAACTGGTTTAAAACATGTACAAAGTTTGAAATAAGTAATAATCATTGTGTAATACATTTTTTAATTTATTCATATCTCCTAAAATATCAGGAGAAGTAGTAAAGTGGACATTACTTTGATAAACTGACCACATTTAATACTGTATAAATAGTTAAGTTCTAAAAACTTATTGTGCTGACACAATAACAGCTGTTAGGACAGTTATGAGTCTGGATCATATTCTCCAGCATTACTGCTGGTTGATGTGAAATGCATGCTGGGATACCACAGCTTAGCTACCACAGGTAAAGGAACACCAGCGCTGACGATTTGACTTGTCTGAATGACAAAACGTGTGACAGCAACTGACTTTTACTCCATCAGGTCCTCGTGGTCCTGTTGCTCCTTTAATGGTCTGAGTGACGGGATAGACAATCGAGCCCCCCTGAGACCAGAAACAGAGACAGAAACGCTCATAAACAACTAGAACTAGTCAGAAATAGACACTGGTAGAAAAAAAAAAAAAAAAATCTATATATATAAAACTGGACACTTTTTGTTCAAATGTAAAAAAAAAAGCAGAGATATATTTTTTTTCCATAATGATGCCTCTTGTACATCGTCTTATTATCTTCTGGGAGACGCCTGTGTCCTTTCCAATCAAGAAAAACTTGCTCGTTGAATAAAAGTAACTTCAAGTCAAAATTTGCCAAGGGTATGAATAATTTTGGGCTTGACTGTATATATAATTACAATGAAAAAAAAGATCTGTTGGCCAGGGGGGGTTATTAATTATTAATGTCTAATGTTTGAGTCCAAATTTCTTAATAATATATGAAGTATAAATAGAAAAGTGGTAAACTAGTTTTGTATAAAAATGCTTCCGAAAGAATAAAAAATGTATGGAATAAATGTTCTACAACATAAATTACACCTGTAAATACTTTAAAATATTTACATGATACATGTACTGTGTTTCAGTGTTAGCTGTTAGCTCTCTGCTTGATTGCATGTGTGATTTAAGCAAGGTCATGAATATGTTCAGGTGTGTTCTCTTACCTTTGTACCTCGTGGTCCTGGTTGACCCTAAAGCATATGAATACAGTTAGCTTTAGCTTCTCAGCACTAATTAGCTTAGCTTGGTTTTGGTTTACAGTGATTAAAATGTCATAAGTCACAGCATCAAATCACTGATCTACAAAGGAAGGAGGGAGAACTTACTTGGAGGCCGATCGGCCCTAGAACCCCAGGGAACCCTGGGTGACCTACGTCTCCCTGGAAGACACCAATCAATACATTAATCAGTGTTTGTGTATCATCATGTGATTTCTGTTCCAGGACGTGGATCATCTCTACCTTTGTCCCGTTGCATCCTGGGAGACCTAGTTGGCCAATGGGACCTTCGTGTCCAGGGAGTCCCTGAGAAAACAAAAACCACAAAAGTGTTTTCAGAAAATGATAAAAGTCTCCCTTAATAGCTCATTCTGTCTGTGAATATCATCATCACACATATAATTTAATATGTATGAATGTCCATGACAGCCACTATTTCAACTGAGTTAATGTTGTTAGTTCTTGTAAGATAAAGTGGCATTAAGAGCTACATTAAGTCATCGAATTCACTTTAAAACACTCACTGAGCCTTTAAATTGTCTCAGTGTTTGAACTGTGGTGTTTAAATAAAGTTTTGAAACTAGAAACATCAATTTACTTAAAAACAATCAGAGTCTGAATTATTGATATGTTTCACATTCTCGCTATTCTACATCCTTGATGTTCTCTGAACACACTCTGAATGTGATATAATGCTTCTTACCGGCAGTCCTGGAGGTCCTGGGAAGCCTGGTTTTCCTGGAAGACCCTGGAGAATACAGAGAGACAGACTGATGCTTCATTTCATGTGATGGACCCTTCACTCATTTTATCTGCATTCAATCTCAAATCTGTCAGGACCAACTTTGACTAAATGTAACTAAAATTATGCTCAAGTCAGAGATATAATTAAGGATTCATGATCAACATCATCATCATCATCAGTCATACCCGAGAGCCCTTCAGTCCTGGACCTCCTGCTGGTCCCTGGTCACCCTGAGGACAAAAAGAAAACATGATCAGACACAAGAAATCTGCGGAGATCATTTCTGAAAATAAGGCAGCTGAAATCGTCACCACAGTTGACAATCTGGACCCAATCAATAACTTCCTCCAAATAAGACAATAATACAACTGATCTTGTTTGAACAGGAAGACAGAATTATTTAATATGATGAAGTCTTAATAAAGTAATGGGAGCCTGCAGGCCGAACACCTGAACCAGAACATCAGTTTGTTTACTACACTGCAGTTATTTCTAAAGTTCCTACATTATGCTTTCAGGTTCGTACCTTTAAGTCCACTAGAAAAACTTTACATGATTTAATGTTTAAAAAAAATCATTATTTTTCTCATGCTGCTCACTGCAGCACCTCTATTCACCCTCTCTCTGAAACACTCCATTATGGTGCCTGTCTCTTTAAGACCCCCTTCCGAAAAGCCCAGTCTGTTCCAATTGGTCAGCCCTCCCAGGCCAGAGGAGGCACCGCCCACTGGCAGTGACTGTAAAGTTGTGACATCACAACCTCACAGAAGTCCTGGCAGCACGTTAAAGGTTTCTGAATATGAGCTGTGTGCTTCTGTTGGATTGAGCACTTTGACACTCTCACAGTATTTCTGAAGCACCAAACCTGCTTTATGATCCAAAGAAAAATCAGTCAAAGAGACACAATATCATGGCGTGAGATCATTTTGGGATGGTGGTTTAGAAATAAAAAGAGGACTGAGGAGAGAACCCTGAGGAACTCCACCGCCTGCTTAATCAAGTCAAATAATGACAATGATAATCATTTTTATCAAAACATGTCTGCTGTGTTCAGTTCAAAGGTTATTACCTTTTCTCCAGGTGAGCCCTGATGGCCTTCATTTCCAGGGTAACCAATCACTCCAGGAAGTCCGTCGTATCCAAGGTAACCAGGTTCACCCTGCAGAGGACAAAAACACAGGTAGATCTCATTGGTGTAGAACAGATTCTGGGTCAGTTCATCAGCTGACTAAGATCATCTGTATAAACAGGTAAATTTGGGCGCAGGGGGGCTCACAGGTCAGTTAACCGGGTAAACTCAAATTAACACATAACACAGGTGACGCCAGCTAAAACGGATCCTGAATGAGTTCCAGCTCGTTCTACCCAGTAAAACGGCCGTACAGCTTGACTGTGCAAGCAGGTTATTACGACCCATATTTCCGTTTAACATCCCGCAGCGACCTCTAGTGGCCAGAGTAACTATGACAGGAGCAAAGGAGGAAGTCAGGTAACATAGTGTAAAGAACAAGAAAGTCCAAATATTGAGGAAGGCGGCATGGACGGATGAGTCAAACAAACACAGGACTTTCCTGCAGGAGCCAGCCGTTCATGTCCAGAGTGAAATCGAAAGTCGACACTGACATATTTTTATTTACGTAATGAAGTACGTGTAATTATTTACACATACCGAAGTTACAGTACGTATGTAAGAGTACTGATTTTAACCCACGATCTTTTCCCGAACCAAAAGCAAACTGCAACCACTTCATTGAATTAACCACCGAAGGTCCGCTAAGGCTGTTGCTGGTACTCTCCAACAGTCACGTATGTCATTTGGTCACATGCCATTCATTCAGGTCAAGTCAGGTGTACAAGGATCCTGGCTGTGGTCCAGGTGCATTCAGGTTCCTGAGCGAACAGACGGACGTTTCATGTTCAGCAGAGAGGAACCAGCCTTTATTCTCCAGCTGAACACACCTGAGATCACAGAGTTCACACCTGGGTGGTCTCAGGTACCTCAGACACATCAGACTGCAGTAGAGCTCAAATCTCCTCCCTTATTTGAATCTTTTTTTATCTTTGGTATCTACATACATTTTTCTTCTTGGTTTTATTAGTGTTATTTTTAATGTTTTACTATATTTGATTTTAAATGTTGACTTATTGTTTGTATTTATTGTCATTTCTGTCTTTGGCCCGACCTCCTTTTTAATCCTGTTTTATGAGCCCATAAGGCTGCATCTTTACACGAAAACGTTCTGTACAAAAAATATAATAATAACAATAATTAACAGTAGTAATAGTAGTAATATTCACAGTGCAGCCTAAGGCAGTGATATGAAAATGGATTCAGTTCAATCAGACTGGCTCCAATATAACTTAGACCCAGTAGACCTCAACCAAGAACCCACTGACCTACATCTGATCTGAGTGGACCCATGTGAGTTCTGCTGGACCCCATAAAACTCCATAACAGGTCCTGGCAGCCTCAGGGACGTCTGCAGTGACAGCAGGTCACCACTTGAGGGCAGCAAACTGCAAACACAAACTGATCCAGGACAAGTGAAGTCTAACCAGTCAGGATGATGTCACCAGAGTTCCCCAAACCTAAACCATCATTCATCTTGGTCACTTCACTTATCGTCCTGTGCTTACAGAGACCGGTTCTCTGTGGACCCTGTGCCCGGGCTATGCCTGTCAGGCTTCATACAGGTTCTTGTCCCGCCCTCTGACTGGTGCAGGTTGCAACATAAATGTAAACCTTGAGTCTGCGCTCTTCAGATCTCATACTTCCCGCTCTGACATCGAGATAACACCTGTGTCCCACCTGTGTTCGGTTTGAGATCTTCTCACCTTTTGTCCTTTGACCCCTTCACAGTGACAGAAGGACTTCCCGCTGCAGTGACACACCTGCAGAGAAAGAAGACAAGAATGTGTGAGTTTATTATTCCAGTGTTGATTCATCTGATAAACTGAGGTCGTAACAGGGTCTCAAACCCAGGACCAGAGTCAGTCCAGATTCTCTTTAGTCTGATCAGGTCTCGGTGGTAAGAATAACACATTTTCATCACAGTCCGCCGACGTTAAGAAGTTTAACTAAAACAAAAGGGTAAGAAACAAAAAGGTAAAAGGGCTCATTCATCCTAAGACTGAACAGGTCTGAATTAATGTCCATCAGGTCCAGGTAGGTTTCCAACAGACAGACTCCGGTGGCTCTCTGCACCCTCAAACAGTTTCACGTATCCTGCAGGTGGAACGGTGGTGAAGTTTAGTTCTGGCTCACCTTGAGCTCGAGCTCAGGTTTAGACTGGAGTGAAGTAGTTAAGCATGTTTCTTCATGATGTCTTTATCTGTCCGACATATTTCTGTGGGTTTAAACCCAAACACCTTCATGTATCCTGCAGGTGTAACAGTGCTCTTCCTGTGCGATAAACTCAACCAGCAGAGAGTCAGACAGACAGGCCGATGAAGGCCCGATGTCGTCTTATCTTCATTCCTGTCTCACATCACAGGACGCACGATGTCTCGACACGTCCTGCAGCAGGGCATCGTGGGTAATGTTCTACATCTCCTCTACTCTGATGGTTCAGGTGTTTTACAGACCTGCAGAGTCTCTGCGTCTGAACTACAGATCAGATTATCTTCGTTCGTCTTCGCGCACCAGACGACATGTTTGACCCTCACGACCTTCCATACAGCCGCAAACTGTGACGTGAAAACACGACGTCAAACATTAACTTCACCGAACATCAAATTATCCAAAAGAATTCAGGTCGAATAAAAGGCCAACAGAGAAACAAACGATCCACAGACAGGAAGCAGACAGACAGTTTCAAATATCACTGAAACTGAAACACAGACAGAAAAGTGTTCATGAAAAAACTCGATTCAAGTGTTATTATGAAATACAGCACAGCGAGAAGTGTGTGTGCGTGCGTGCGTGTGTGTGTGTGTGTGTGTGTGTGTGTTTGCAATTATATCAGAAAAAGATGACATGAAAACAATGAAGTGAAACAAATGAAAGACGGACTGACGGCAGCAGCAAGCGGCGAGCTCCTGTACAGGCTGCTGGTTCAGTGCTCTGTTGGTTCAGTTTTCTGCTGGTTCAGGGCTCTGCTGGTTCAGTTTTCTGCTGGTTCAGGGCTCTGCTGGTTCAGTGTTCTGCTGGTTCAGTGTTCTGCTGGTTCAGTGCTCTGCTGGTTCAGGGCTCTGCTGGTTCAGGGCTCTGCTCACTCAGGACTGATTCAAAGCCTCCTGATTCTGACAGTCTGAGACGTCCGTCAGAGATCTGAATGTGAGAGTTTCTGTCAGGATCAGGTGAACTTCAGGTGGTTCGAACAACGAGCAGATCGTTTCATACACTGTTCAGCTTCTCTCGCTCAGAGACGTCGGTTTTCCTTTTCACTGCAGCTCAGCAGATCAGACCACAGTGTGTGTGTGCGTGTGTCTGTGTGTGTGTGTGTGTGTGTGTGTGCGTGTGCGTGCGCGCGCGTGCGTGCGTGCGTGTGTGTGTGTGTGTGTGTGTGTGTGTGTTTGGGTCAGTAATAACAGCAGATCAGGACAAAAGGCTGAAACAGAAAACAGACGAACTAAAACAACAGACAGAGACCAGACTGTCTGACTGACTGCACAGAGACAGACAGGGAGACAGACAGGTTTTATTTCCTGTCTGACATTCTTTTTACATTCTTTTATTTCCGCAGTGAAAAAGGTAGAAAGTGTTCAGATCAACCTGCCGATAAAACACACACACACTTTGACTGAAGCAGAGACCGCAGGGTCACATGATGAACACCTGAACACCTTTACTAAAACTACGACTAAAGATTTTAACTGACAGCTAAAAAATGCGTCAGCCTGATGGTGGCGCCGCACTTCGACTAGTGAAAACTTCGACCTGATGATGGCGCAACGTGAAAAGTGAGAGGATTAATGCAATTACATCACAATCACAAGTTCTCACATCCTGGGGGGAACTTCAACGTCTGAAGCAAAGTTGACAACGACCCATCCAACATTTCAGTCTGAACCAAAGTGATTAACAGACTCATGGAACGTCCACAAAGACAAGACCGAGAGCTGAGGTCCTCGTGCACGCTGCAGCGGCAGCATCGGTCCGTCCTAACGTCGAATGTCTCTCAATGTTGGAGGAAACCAAAGCTGAGACGCTCCACAGTGGAAGCATCTGCAGAGCTCAACTCTGGAGGATTAAAAGAACATGGTCAGTAAAATAAGACACGTCGGACTGTGATGGATGGACCTGGAGCCAGATCACATCCCAAACCCCTTGTCCAGACATCAAACAGAACTGAACTGCGACCAGAAACCAGGAAGCAGAACATTTTCTTGATAACATGTTTCAGGCTACTGTGAGACCACACTGTGGTAGCAGCTGACACAAACCTGCTAATGGATTCGCTCATTAACAGCAACGCTAGCTTAGTTAGCAACTTCAGTCATGAGGCCCTGGTCTCACGCCGAGCACAACAGGAGGACAGGGCAGAAGGAAGACATACTGAGCATGCTCAGACACGGACTGCGGTCAATGATTGGTTATGAACCATGATACACAGCCAATTAGGCCAAAGCACGTATGATGAACAGGCCAACAGACTTAAGGGGTCTGAAGTCTGGAGCCAAAACCAGAACTTACCAAGACCAGAACTCACCAAGACTACAAGTCATCTATTCCAGAACTCAACAAGACCAGAATTTATATTGTCCAGAATTCAGTAAGACCAGAACTCACAAAGAGCAGAGCTCATCTAGTCTGGAACTCACCAAGACTAGAACTCACAAAGAGCAGAACTAATCTCATCCAGAACTCACCATGACCAGAGGTCATCAGGACATAATCTGAGTCCACTTTACAGGATGTGATGCTTCTCAACAACAAGATGAAGAGTTCTGAAGAAGAAGAACGTTGTCTTCATCAACATCCAAGTCGTTTTCCTGACGACTCTCATGAATCTGTCCTGGAGCTGGCCAAGACCCTGACCCTGACCCTGACCCCTTTAGTTTGACCTGTGAAGATGCTACAGTGTTGTATTAATAATACACAGTATGTCAACCCTCACCTGACGAGCTCAACGTCTGATGATGTGAACACCTGAACATTTAACATCCAATCAGAAGTGCTGCTGCTACCACGACAACTAATAATCAGAGCATTGGCAGGTCCATCACTGTCGGTCTCAGTGTGATGCTAAAAAACACACAACAATAAAACCGAACAAACACTGACTTCACACACACCTGTCTGTCTGTCTGTTGCCATGGCAACACACACACACACACACACACACACACACACACACACACACACACACACACATTACAAGGCAGAAGGTGAATCCATCCAATCAGTTATTGATCACCTCACTCTCAGACCGGTGTCCTGATAACAGGAAATGATCATAGGATCAATACATTATTGTAAAGTTTGATTGACAGACTGACTCAGTGACAGTAAGAGTCTCCTGCACCCTCAGGATGAAACGGTCTAACTTACAGCCATCATGGGTCTCGGGGTGTGTTCACTCACCCTCTCGGCGTGTCCCGGAGCCGGGGAGCAGAAGAGCATCAGAACCAGCAGCTCGACTGGTCTCAGGCCGCCCGGAGCCTCCATGCGGACGGACAAAGTGCAGCAGAGTCCCGGCTGACCAGACTGACTCCGGGATGAACTCACGGAGCTCGGGATGGGCTCCTCTTGCCGATTCGTCTCAGTTCGGCTCAGTTCGATTCGGTTCTGTTCAGCGGGGGTCCGTGCAGCTGATCCAGTCGGTCCACAGCAACCTGCTGCGGGATGGAGAGAGACAGTCCGCTAACAGAGGAGTCAAACGCACAACACTCAGTGACGGACTTCCGATCTATATTGTCAAAATAAAAGCCTGCACTCACACATAAAGTCTGTCCACAGAGTCTGTGAGTTAATTTATTGACCTAATATCACAAAACAAATACAGAAACTGTGATTTACAGTTTTGAGTTGTGTAAAGTACATAAGATAGGATTTATGTGAGGTCTTCATGTACTAATGAGAATAATAAAGTGGTGACTTGTCCTGCAACGAAGCTGAGCTGCTGACGTCCTGAGAAAGATTCATTATTATCTTGTTAATAAATAGAAACTTTTTTTTAATACTTTCCCATAATGACTCCTTATACTTTTACTACTTTAAATTATTTTGCTGATAATCCTTTTGTACTTTTAGTCAAGTAATATTTTCAATGCAGGACTTTTACTTGTAATCAAGTAGTTTTACATTGTGGTATTGATACTTTTACTTGAGTAACATGTTCTTACCCCAGTATATATAAACAGACGGAACTCAGACACGTCTTCCATGCTGTCTGTCAGCAGCACACCTGCCCAGGTGTAGTTCATGTACAATGAGGAGAAAGTATAAAAAGTTCTTTTAGAAAAATAGTTTCCTCTAAGAAAGCTGAATGTAGATGTTCATAATGAATGACTTTGTTATTATTTATTTGTATCTTGTACTTTATTTTAGCTTTATTTTAGGTTTCTAACTCTAACTCTAACTTGTTGGTAATGTTGCGTTTTATCTAAAGTATGACTGCTGTTCATCACACATTGTGTCCACAATCAATCAATCAACCAATCAACCAATTAATAAATTATTCAGTCAATCAAAGATCAATCGGGAAAACACTGAGACAAATGTGGTTTGATAAATCAACGTTTTTCTGAAGAAAATCTGTCAGATCAACGTTTCCATCTACATCAACGAGCTGCTTTTATTTTGGAGCGCGGATCCTGGGGACCGGAAGTGTCGGCGGGTGCACCTGCAGGTGTTTGCCGCGGGTTGACAGGTATTGAGTTGCGTGTGCAGCGGAGCGCTGCGGCTTCAGTTTAGCGCATAAACTTGAGAGTTTTTCGTCTGTGTGTCTCTGACATGAAAACCGCGTGACGCTTCAGACTGAGCGCGAGACCTTCAGGTAAGTTCACCTGTGTGTGACTCCCCTGAGCTGCTTGTTTTCTTGCTGTGTGATGTTTGGATGAGCCGCTGCAGCTGCTGATGAGCTGCCGATCAATCAGTTGTTAATTAACTCTTAATTAGCCGCTCAATAAGATCTAATTAGCCGCTGACGTCAAAGGTTAATTTCCGTTAATGAGCCGCTGATGAAGCTGATCAGGAGAGAAGTAACGGAGTACTTTTACTCAACTACTGCACACAGTGCAGTGTACTGCTGCTGCTGCTGCTGTACTGCAGTTTTTCATCCTGCAGGTTCAGTGAACTGTATAACTAGAAGTTCTGTTCTCTGGCAGGTTGTTAAAAGTCGGAAATATCAACTTTAAATCAGCATTTTAAGGCAGAACAAAGAGAAATTAGTCTTTGATAACTAATCTTTACTCACTGATCACAGACACAAAACTGTTGTGTTAACATGTTTGTTCAGTCGTGAAATGTGAGTCACAGTTGACGTTTTGTGGAGGAAAAGTACTGAGATCCTGAGAACTACCAAAGTGTAAAAATACTCCATTACAAATATTCAGAACGTTTTATCAGCAAAATGTACTCAAGTATCAAAAGTAAAAGTACTCATCGCTGTTCAGCGTGACAACCACTTTTCAAGTGCTTCAGTACATGAGATGAGATGTTCCTGCTGAAGCAGCTTGGTGGAACAAGTTAATGAGCCGTCGTTTAAAATGAATCATCTTATTTTTACTGTAAAAACCTGTAAAGTAACTAGTAACTAAAGCTGCTAGTTACCTGTAGTGCAGTTAAAAGTACCACATTTCCCTCCCCTAAATGTAGTGGAGTTAGTAGAAAGCAGCAGAACCTGCTCAGGTAGGCCTGGGTTTCCTCCTCTGTCATTGGCTCGTCGACGGTAATCAGACAGTTAATGGGCCAATGGCGGACAGGTCAACTCAGTGTCCGGGCTGCGCCTTCAGCTGGATGTTTGAGCCGCAGTCTGGAGGACATGTTTGTTCAGACTCTGTTTTTCTTTCATCTGCTGAGGAGGAAAGTTCCTCCGACCTCATTTACACCGAGTCACTTCATGCAGATCAGATATCGATCTGGTTTCAGTGTGAACGCATCCAAGAAGCGTTCAAGACGGACTCACTGAAGTCTGTCTGTCTGCCTTAACCTGTCTGTCTGTCTGTCTGTCTCTGTCTCTACCTGTCTGTCTGTCTGTCTGTCTGCCTTAACCTGTCTGTCTGTCTCTGTCTGTCTGCCTTAACCTGTCTGTCTGTCTGTCTGTCTGTCTGTCTGTCTCTGTCTCTCTGCCTTAACCTGTCTGTCTGTCTGTCTGTCTGTCTGTCTCGACCTGACTGTTAATTGTGGATAACAGTTAGCTTGTGGATAACTGTTAGCTTGTGGATAATAGTTAGCTTGTGGATAATTGTCAGCTTGTGGATAACTGTTAGCTTGTGGATAATTGTTAGCTTGTGGATAATTGTTAGCTTGTGGATAACTGTTAGCTTGTGGATAACTGTTAGCTTGTGGATAATTGTTAGCTTGTGGATAACTGTTAGCTTGTGGATAACTGTTAGCTAACACTCGCTAACTGTTGTTGTTGTAACTTCACTGCTGAAGTTTTAGCCAGTTGCCAAACAGTCTCAGGTGGATCACAGTCTCCTTCTGGACCGGAGGAGGACCGACCCTGATTTACATGTAGCTGAGACAACAAAGACGGATCATTATCAGATCTGTGATGCAGAGACGCAGATCCATGGCTGAGTGTAAATGAGTCTGAAATGACATCTGATATGAGACACCTGAAAGGACTTGAAGTGGAAATCTTAGATTTGAATGATCTGATGGTTTTTATTCAGAATTTAATGAACTCTGAACTCTGTTTTTTTTCTCAATTTGTCTTTGCAGGACAACCACCTGCGTTGGAGTGTCAGAGGCTCCTCATTGGCTGAGAACCAGCTGGAGGCGGGGTCAGAGTGACAGGGCCGTGTAGTGGGAGGACTTCCTCTGAGCAGAGGACAAGATGGTGCTGACTTCCTGCTCCACCCCCTGCAGCGACGCCCGACTCTGGTAAACAAAACAAAAAAACTTTATAGAAACACATGTAGAGTACAAATGAACATGTTTAATGTATCAATAAACAAAACATAAAGTTTTAGACTGAATGCAAAATTAGAGTTTAGCTTATCTGAAGTACATCAAATACTGCTGACCAGTGGTAGAAGTATTCAACACATTTACTCAAGTAAAAGTAGTAAGTGTAGAAATACTTTGTTAAAAGTAAGCCTGCAGTCAAACCCTTAGTACCAATGTATTAGTGTCAAAAGTAAAAGTACTGCTGCAGAATGAACCTTTTCAGAACAAGATATATCATTTTATTGGATTATAATTATTGATGCATTTCTTGTGTTCATCACTTTAGTGTTGCAGCTGGTGAAAGTGGAGCTAATTTATATATATATATATATATATATATATATATATATATATATATATATATAAACTAAAGATGCCAAATTCATGTAGTGGAGTAAGAAGTACAGAGTATCATAGAATAAAAACTCAAGTACAAGCACCTCAACAGTACTTGAGTAAAGCACTTGAGTAAATGTACTTAGTTACTTTCCAACAGTGTTGACATGGCAAACGTGAGCACAGGGGGACCAGATGGATGCTTCAGTCTCTGCTGATTGAAGCACCTGCAGCATCTTTCATCCCACAGAATGTGACCGCAGAACAGTTTCAGCTGATCGTTACCTCCCGTTATTGATCAGCGATCAGTCGGAGCTGCACTCTGTTGGTCCAGGTCTTTACCTGTTCACTGACTCACCTGCCGTTTCCTCCTCCAGGTGCCTCCTGCTGATCCTGACACCTCTTTCAACAGTTCGGGGGGTGAGTTCATCTCAGTCTCATTTCAAACTCACCTTTGGTTTCTTCACTGGACTTTAACTGTGAAGATGAAGAGGTTCCTCTTCCTCTGAACGGCTGCTTCAGTCACAGCAGAGAGAGTCGTTTTCTGACTCCACTGGTTTTATGTGAACTGATGCAGTTCAGGTGTGTTGCAATGAGTCGTCACCACGGCTTCCTCTCTGCTGTCCAATCAGAGGAGAGCACAGCAGGTTTTATCCTGTCGTTGCTGATCACCTTTCAGTCTCACAGCGCGAAACGTTTCCTGTTGATGCTGCTGACTCTCAGCTCTGATGCTAGTGCCGATCCTTTCTCAGTAAGGTGCTCATTTCATTCCCAGTCTGTCAGTGGTGTTATAACTTTGAGCAAAGACACACATCATTGAATATATTTTGCAAATAGATGCCTGCAGGTGACTAAATCTGACTAGAACACAATAGGACCACAGCAGGAAACACTAGTCCAAGTTCAGTAAAAAGTGCAAACAAAACCACAGAAACAGAATATTTTTAATGTTTTCTCTAATGGTATATCAGGCATCCTCCAAAAAGGCAACTTACTATGTATTCATCTACATAATATCTACATTATATTTATATTTGTGGAATCTAAATTTTGTCCATCTACTGTACTTATCACCTCACACTGTGTGTAGTGTCCCTGTTAGCACTGAAATCCTTGATATGAAGTGATCTGAGCTGTAAATAACTCACTGAAGTGGCAGATTGGCGTCTTCAGAATTTCATTGGCTGTTCGAAACATCAGTCATCTGCAAAGTAGGCTATGATTGGCTCGATCTCCACATGGAACAGAAAGGAGGCCCTTCTGTTTAACAAGCACTGATTCTGTGGTTGCTAGGCTTCACACGACAGATTGTGATTGGTCAATGAGGTGTCATGTGAAACCTGAGACTCCACAGAGCAACTGCCGACACGTGACGTCTGTTTGCGGAAGTCGTAAGCAGGAAAACACAGAAGGCAAACAGAAGATGAGCTCGTTGCCGCTAATTTGACAAGAGAAAGCATCTTTCTGCGGATTATCATCGTCGTCAACTACATATCTTGACTGCGGTGGATCTTCTGGACCTTTGTGGATGTTTCTAGACCGTTTTGGTCCGAGTGTTAGCCATCTGTGGAGCACCGAGAGATGTCGTTGGTGAGTTGTCTCAATGTTGCATCAGTTTGAAAACGGTTGTTTGTCTGCTGTTGGTGTTTTTTGAGCCTCTCGTTGTGATGTCTTGTTTGCATCCGTCGATTCAGGAGAATCTGAGCTTTCTAATGGTTTGTAATATGAGCAGAAACTTGAACGCAGCATTTGTGTTAATAGATGAAAGAACAGTAAACAGGAAGAAAGGAACCGTTCCGATGGCCCGCAGGTGGGCCTGTGTTTTAGTGATGTTGTAGTTTGCTGCTGCCTGATGTTCCACAATCCTAAATTCTGTGACAGCAGCCAGTAAACGGTCTTTTAACATGAGCTAATGTGGGGAATCGGAACTCACCATGAAGCTATTGTGGCTTGTGTGGCACCTAGGAATTCAAGCGGCATGCAGGTCTTAAACATGGCAGTCTTTCTGGATCCGCCCAGGCTTGGGCAGGATACTGAACCTGAAATTGCTCCAGATAGCTGTTCCATCAGTGTGTAAGTGTGTGTGTGTGTGAATGCTAATTTGTGTTGTGAAGCACTTTGATTGGTCAGTGAAACTAGAAAAGTGCTGTATAAATGCAGCCCGTTTACCGTTGCTTTTCTATTAACGTGAATGCTGTAATTCTGCTCTCTGTGTTTACTTTTCATTGGACTCAGAGACGATTGAAATGATATGAAACTCTTATTTATTTGTTAATCTGTTCGAAGTCGGCCATGATGTACGATGTTTTCTCTGAATGTCTCTGTGGAGGTGGAGAATGCACAATTAGCAGACCTGTAGAGTTACTATGGACATATTTATGGAAAGTACATCTGGTTGAAATGTAGAAAAAGGTTCCTCCAAAGCAGCAGAACATCTCGATTTTCAAAGGGTCTTTGGCGCACTGGGTTCAGGTGATTGACAGGTTCAGATGTCAGGTGACCTCAGGTGGGACTGACCTGCAGGAGGAAGTAGAGGGTCACCTGTGGTCCTCTGGTGTCTCTCAGGGATCAGATCTTGGTCCTCGAGCCTTTATTGATTTAACTGAATATTGAAACACTGATGAAGAGACGGATAAAAAGATGTGACGGACAGATAATGGAGGACAGACGGAGGGATGATGGTGAAGTGAACCAGGAGGAACAGATGATGCAGAGATGACCCTGCGGAGGTGGAGGAGTCTCTCCATCCTGTTGAGGTCGTCAGGTTCAGTGTGTCTCTGAACAGCAGCGTCATCAGCCAATCAGCTGCTCCACCGTCTGTTCAGCCAATCAGTGGCAGCACGGTGTCTCGGATGGACGGATGATGGAGGGATGGTGGGAGGATGGAGCTTTAATGGATGTTGGTGGCAGCTGGTGTGAGCGCAGATGGAGGATGGAGGACTGATGGAGTTGGATGGATGGAGAATGGATGGAGGGTGGTGTGAGCAGATTGAGTGATGATGGAGGATAAATGGAGGACTGATGGAGGGAGGATGGTATGAGTGCAGACTTTCAGGACAAAGTCGTGACAGCAGATAGAGCGATAGCCACATTCCTGCTGCTGATAGCCACGCCTGACTGATAACTTGGTTTACACAACGCTGCAGGAATGTGGCTGCTACACAAACACTGCTGCATGCTGGGAAACTCGCCGTCTGGGGCCCACTGAGAAAAAAAAAACACTCAGTGTATCAACAGGGACACTCAGTGTGGGATGGATGAAGGGGGACAGTCAGTAACAGTGGTCCCCTACCTGTCCAGTCTGATGTACCCCCACAGCACCATCAGAGGAAGTCCAGCACCTCTTCATCAGCACCGCCCACATTTCCCAGCAGTCATCTGAAAATTGTAAACATTTTAAACATGTTTTATTACATGGCGTTCATTAACAAACACGTGTTTCGTGATTCGCTGAACAATGAACGTGCTTTTTCTTTCTTTCATAGCGTACATTAACAAACGTGTGTTTCAGTATATGCAAGCTTGTGTTTTATTATACAACATACATGTTTTATTATGCAGCGTGCGTTATGTCACATGTGTCGGATGATGTGGTGTGTGTTTACATACAAGTGTGTGTTATTGTACGACATATATTAACAAACCATGTGCTTTATATTAAAGCATGCATTAAAGAACACGCTTGTTTTAATTAAAGGATCTACAAAAACAAACACGCGTGCTTTATGACACCGTGTACATTAACAGGTGTGTTTTATTATGCACATGGTTTATCTTACATTAATAAATACTTGTGTTTTATACGTCGTATATTCATCAACGCGCGTGTTTTATTATCAAATGTGTAATAACAAACGTGTTTTATTGTGTGATTTACCTTAATGAACACCTGTGTTTCATAATACGGCAAATTAACAAACGTGTGTTTCATTGTATGATGCACATTAACGAACACATTTTATTGCACTGTATACATTAACAAATGTATTTTGTTATATGGCGTACATCAGAGCTTCTCAAAGTCTGGACCTCGGTCCACATCCGGACCTAGCAGCGAGTCAGTATCATTCCAGCCCATAGCTCAATGATCCACAGCTCACATCCGTTCACAGAATATTAATGAATTGAGAAAATGTGCACATCTAAGTATTAGCCAGTGGAAGACTCAGTCCATCCGGGGAGTAATCATTGATTAGCTCGCTAACTCCTGGCAATGAGCCTAAAAGTCCATAATTCATAGTTCACCCTTTCAGCTGAAAGGGATTATTCAGCTCTGGAGTCGTCACACAGTCTCTAAACTTGTGAAGCCTGTAAGCTGTGAGAGGCTTGTTGTTGTACTGAGTCTCAAACTGAGAATATTTGTTTGTTGCTGGGATTTATTCTAATACGCTGAAAGGTCATTATGGAATCTTTACCCATGTTTAATGATTGTGTGTTTTATTGTACGGCATACACTGAGAAAACACATATTTCTTTATGTTTTGTGCATTGAGGAACATGTGTGTTACCCTTTTAGAAGACATGTTTTGGCCCCCGCTGCAGCGTCAGTGTTCTGTGTTGATCTGCGTTTAAAGCTCAGATGGTTTGATTCATATCTGATGAACAGAAGCTGCTTCACATCTGTCCTCATTCAGACTGTTCAAAGAGTGTGTGGGTCAGAAAAATGGAACACGCTTGTCACTGACGTTATCTGATACACACACACACACACACGCACACACACACACACACAGTCAGCTGTCTGCTTCCTGAGAATCTCAAAGATGCTTGTCTGTCTCTGCAGCCTGTTTACATTCCTCACTGTCTGAACACAGAGGATACACCATAAAAACAAAACACTCTGCTGGAGAAAATACACCCAAAAACACAAAACCCAGTGTGCTGCAGTCTGAACAAACAGGAGAAAACACACCAGAGGACACAGAACTCGCTCTGCTGGAGTATCATCCATTCATACATTTAACTGGTCCAGTTTGTGATGGGAGCAGGTAGATCCTCAGTTCTTCTGGAGGATCCCGAGGCGTTCCCCAGCCTCGTATAATCCCTCCAGTGTATTCTGGGTCTGCACATTATCCACAAAGAAGCAGCGATACACTCTTCAGTTCACCACAGCATCACTCTCCACAGCTGCACCTTTAGACCCTGTTCATGAAAATCAAAACAGAATCAGTGACGGGCAAACCGGCCTGGTCCAGTCCACCTCCCACTGAGAACATGTTTGAGTCCCTGCTCAGAATACAGACACAGTTCTCACTCTGGTCATACATGGACTGGATGACTTGTAGTAATGGTCCCAGCACTGTGGCTCCCACAATACCCCCACAAGGCACCCTGGGGGACACAGTCTTAAACCACATCACTCCTCTTGAATCTGGGGTTAACAGAACCACAGAAGCTGCAGTCCTGGTGTCCTCCTGATACCTGTCTGCTGATACCTATCAGTAGTCCAGTGATCCAGACCAGCTTCTTCAGCCTGACAGCCTCCCTCATCGCTGTTGTCCAGCAGCCGGTTGTTTGTTCACTGCTATGAAAAGTACCAACGGCCTTCTGACCACAGCTCTGAGCAGCCTTCACAGTTTTGAACATGGGTAACTCATGTCGCGAACCTCCCCAGGGATTCAGAAAAAGGTCAACACCTTGCAGACAGGGTCCTCTGCCTCTCTTTACCAATTATCCATACGGATGCAGGTCTGATGACATTATTACCAAATTGGTCACTGAGCTTTGGCCCCAGGTACTCTGGTACCAGGTACCCTAATGGGCAGTCAATGACTTGCACAGAAGTCAAATAACAAAACCCCACTCAGACCCAGATCAGGCGCAGTCACTCCCCAACAAGTTTCTCTTCCTCCTCCGAGAGGTGACATTCGACATCTCTAGAGCCAGTTTTTGATAGCACAGGGTCAGCAAGCGAAGACTCCCCACCTATGTCTGCCCCCCGATTGTCAACCCTGACATCCAGCCTAGCAGTGGTGGGACAGCAATGTAGTCACTCTGTCATTCCTTCCGTCTGAGCCCCAGAGGGCCTCAGGGGTGTAAATGGAAACATTTGGGGGCCACCAGGTGCTCACAGTTGACCTGGACGAGGTCACTTATTTCTGAGGATGCCGGGGTGTAAAGGTTCTGGAATTGCTTGTAGTCTAATGAGGGTTGTGGGGGTATGCAAACCTCTAATGAAGCAGAGACTCTCTAGGTATTCTCGAAGTCTGGAGACAAACATGTCTGAAATCAAGCTCTGCTGCTCTCTCATTATTGGTCAATGAACTCCTTTAGCGTGATGAGGTCACACCTACAGGATGTCATAGTGATGTGTGTGTTGTATTGTTTTACGTCAAGTAAATAAATTCCTCTAATGGGACAAGAAAGATCTAAAATGAAAACTAAAATGAAGTATCAAGGTGTTGTTATGATGATACAGTGATGTCATAGGCATGTAATGTTGATGATGGTTGATGTCATACTACTGTCATTGTGATGTTTGCATTCTATCTCGGTTTCCAGGGGGACCAGACAGAGCCGTGCGCAGGCCGGGACTGCTCCACCTGTCAGTGTTTCCCAGCCAAAGGAGCGAGGGTGAGACTCTGCATGCGCACACACAGCAGCCAATCAGAGCCCAGCTACATCATGACATCATCACAGCTGGATACACTTTACTCTGTTGACAGACCTGTGACACCCTCACTGTCGCTCGTAAACCACAGACAGTAACATGCAGTGAAGACACACACAAACACACACACGCACGCACACACACACACTCACAAACACACACACACATACACACACACTCACAAACACTCAGACATAAACACACACACACACTGTAATAATGAGCTGCTAGATGGAGGAGTGTTAGTGAGGAATGTATTGGTGTTAAATTAGCAGCTGTTTACCTTAAACTCAGTCAGCAGATTCCACACACACACACACACACACACACACACACACACACACACACACACACAGCAGTGTGATGTCGGAATTTTACTCCTCTTCCTTCCTAAACTCTGAGTGTCTGTGTCCAGAAACATCTTTTAGATAATGTTTACAGATTAAAAAAAAAAATGATTCAGTGACCCACATTCCAGAAGGTTGTCATGGTAACAGTGTCACTTGTCTGTGCACAGCCGCAGTCCAGATGTTTCTTGTATACTTGCTTCTGTACACAGTCACGGTTTGGTCCAGATGTTTCTGTGCACAGTCACAGTGTGGTCCAGATGTTTCTGGACACAGTCACAGTCTGGTCCAGATGTTTGTGGACACAGTCACAGTCTGGTCCAGTGTGGTCCAGATGTGTCTGTACACAGTCACAGTGTGGTCCAGATGTTGCTGCACACAGTCACAGTGTGGTCCAGATGTTTCAGTACACAGTCACAGTGTGGTCCAGATGTGTCTGTACACAGTCACAGTGTGGTCCAGATGTTGCTGCGCACAGTCACGGTGTGGTCCAGATGTGTCTGTGCACAGTCACAGTGTGGTCCAGATGTGTCTGTACACAGTCACAGTGTGGTCCAGATGTGTCTGTGCACAGTCACAGTGTGGTCCAGATGTTTCTAGACACAGTCACAGTGTGGTCCAGATGTTTCTAGACACAGTCACAGTGTGGTCCAGATGTTTGAATTCAAACATCAATCAAACAGCCAATCAAACATCTGTCTGCTGTCACTCAGTCACTCTGCGCAGACTGTCTGCCAAACACAGACTGACCTGCAGTCTGTCTGTGTGATGATGTGTGTATGTGTGAAGTGTATGAGCTGTGTATTAGTATTAATGTGTGTGTGTGTGTTTCAGTGTGTATCTGTGTTAGTGTGTGTGTGTTTGTACAGCTGGGGGCAGCAGACAGGCAGAGAGGATTGTGGGAAGGCGTCTGTCTCAGTGATTTCACAGTTCAATAGTTTCAGAGAAAGAAGGACAGAGGGAGGACTAACAGAGATCACAGCTGTCACATCTCATCACACACACACTCAATACACAGCACACACACACTCACACACACGTACACGCACACACATACACACACACGTACACACACACATACACACACACACATACACACACAATACACAGCACACACACACAATACACAGCACACACACACACACACACTCAATACACAGCACACACACACTCACACACGTACACACACACATACACACACAATACACAGCACACACACACAATACATAACACACACACACACACACACTCAATACACAGCACACACACACTCACATGCACACACATACACTCACACACACTAACACACATCTCATCACACACAACACACACACTCTCACGTAAACATATGCTCACACACATTGATACACACACACATCACATTACTGATGCACACACTAAGACACACACACACACACACACACACACACACACAGTCTAATATGATGTCTGTTGATTTAAAGTGTTGTGGTGGTGTCACGCTGCCCCCCTGTGGCCAGACAACAACATTAACTGTCTACATTTAATGCATTCAGCTGACTGACAGTATAAGTCCCTGTCAGCGCCCCCTGCAGGCTGATGAATTAGTTAATCAGAGGAAGCAGCTTGTTGTTGCTTCTGTTTGTGCTGAAGGTGAAGCAGCTGAGCCAGGCAGCCATGATGGATCTGTTGAATCTCAAGACCACACATGAAGTGATTCACGGGGCTCTACCTCAAAAACAGGATCACTTCTTAATTCATCAGTTGATATTTTGTAATATATTAATATCTCTGTTATTCTCAGAGATTGCCTGGATATTTAAGTTTCTCAGTAATACATTCAGAACCTGGAAAATGGCAGCAGTTATTTGAGCTACTAAATAAACAAAAATCTTTTTATGTTAAGTTGAAACCATCAGCATGTGTGACGTGTGTTACCATGGAAACAGTGATGATTGACTTCCTGCCTGAATGAGACTCCATCCTGTAGCTTTTTCAGACTCTTCAGGTGAACCGAGTTTGTGGTATTTTTGGTTTCTGTGTTCTAAACTGACAAAATCGATCTGAAGAGCTGATGTGAGGAGGCTGGTCATTGTTTTCATTCTCAACAGGTTCTAACAGGTTCTGTCACATTTTATTGACCGTATTCTGTTCGGTTCTTTTCGTTCTGTCAGATTCTAATAGTGTGTAACAAGTTCTAGCTAGCAGGTCCTGTCAGGTTCCATCAAGCTCTGGCACGTTTTGCCGTGTTTTATTAGGCTTTATTCGTTTTTGTCAGGTTCCTCCAGGTTCTATTAAGTCCTTTTCGTCAGATTATGTCATCTTCCACAGTATCAGGTTTTATCAGGTTTTACTTGTGTTATTTGTGTTGTGCAGGGTCCTCCAGGTCCTCTGGGGCGGCAGGGTCCTCAGGGGCCCCCAGGCTTTCCGGGGCCCCAGGGGCCTCCAGGAGAGAAAGGCCAGAGAGGAGACGAAGGACCAACCGGAGCCGCAGGACCAAAAGGAGACTTGGTGAATAAACATGGTTTTGTTGGTTTGTTCTTCAAGTATTTTGTTCTGACCCTGATGTGAGCTGATGACCAATCACAGGTCTCACAGCTCCCATGTGGTTTCTAACAGTGTAACCCTGTAACTGAACTGAACCATGACTTAAAACTCTTACACTGTTTGTTGTTTCAGGGAAGTGTCGGTGTTCCTGGTTTTCCGGGTTTAGAAGGAGTCCCGGTAAGAGGTCCCGCCTCCTCAACCTCTCAGCTGCTCTGATTAGCCCAGACGTGTTGAGGTCAAAGGTCAGACTGTGAGCATGTGTTTGTGCGTTCAGGGTCACCCAGGTCCTGCAGGAGGGCCTGGTTTTCCAGGTCTGGATGGATGTAATGGAACCAGAGGAGAGAGAGGAGAACCTGGACTTCCTGGAGAATATGGACCTGATGGAGAACAGGTGAGAAATGCTGATCGATCAGTAACACACAGCCAATAGAAACGTCTCTAACAAATTATTGTGTGTGAGTGTGTATCTCCTGCATACACACTGGACACACATCCTGTCCTGCCCTTCCTGTTGCCCCCCCCCCCCCCCCCCCCCCCCCCCCACACACACACACACACACACACCTGTCAGATCTGCACTCTTCTATCTTTAAAATGAAATCATGTGTTGGGATCCACACAGGTTTCTCTCTGAATAAATTAAATTAAATGACGAATAAAGAGTTAAAGTTTGTACCTTCAGGTACATTTTCAGGTTTTAGTTTCAGGTATTCATTATTATGAAGTTTATAATTGTTCCGTTGATTTTAGAACAAGAACTCTTTGAACCTGTCAGACACCAGCACCTCATGTAACAGCACTGTGTACATATAACATTCATAAAAGGGATACAAAGTACACAGTGTACTGCACTATAACATACAGAGTGTACCGCAGTGTATGTGGTGTAGCATTATATCATCACCATGGTAACAGTGCTTTGTTCTGCAGGGTTTTCCAGGACTGAAGGGATTTCCAGGAGATCCAGCAATGTACTTCATACAGTACCCCGGAGTACCTGTAAGTACACCTGTGCTACAAGTGTACTTGCACTGTAAGTATGCCTGCACCATGAATACACCTGTAATGTACAGCACCTGTACACCTGAGACTCGGCTCCAGTTGATTTGAGCCAGTCAAAGCAGTCGATAGACGTTTCCAGATGAGATGGTCACCTGACTGACAGCAGCAGGTAAACTTGTGTGTGTAATTAGATTTCTGTACCACATGAACAGATAATTATCAGTAGCTCGCGTCACGGCTCACACACACGCAGTGAACGCTGTGTGTCAGGTAAAACATGACTTAAAGCTCCAGTGAGGAGGATTTATGGGGATCTATTGGCAGAAATGAAATATAATATTCATAGTTGTTTTTTAATTAGTGTCAAATCATGATGCTGTAATGCTGTCAGTGTGTAACATGAAGCAGGAACATGAAACACTCATTACAGCCTCTGTGGTTGACAGGGAGAAGCTGGGCTGAGTGGACTTCCTGGTCTGCAGGTGAGAACAAGCACACAACAAACAACACAAGAAGCAACGCCAGGTAGCACCAAGACAGACAGATTCTGGTGCAGCCCAAAATAAATATATGGGAGCTGAGGAGGGGGATCAGGGAGGGGGCTCTGTATCTGCGACCGTCCAGGGTCACATGCTCTGAGGCTGGCGGTGAATTACATTTGAAGTTTCTGTGTGCAGGGTGAACAGGGTCTCCCTGGTCAGACAGGAGATCCGGGTCCTGCAGGACTGGACGGAACCAACGTGAGTAACAGCAAACTCAGAGACACAGCTTATAAATACTGATACTAATAAGATTAATAATAGTCTCAGAGAAGGTCCAATGGGGTTAATTCACAAATTATAAATAACACAGTTACAGATATAGAAAGTTTATATAAACATGCAGGTTAAGCGCAGGCAGCTAAACTGCTTTTTATATATGTATATATATAATAAAATTAATTTCTAAAGCACTTTGAGCTAATTTGTTGAAAAATGAAAGAAAAAAAATTATCTTCTGATGTCTGTCTGTTTCTACAGGGTCTCCCTGGTCTCCCTGGTTCCAGGGGTCCACCTGTAAGTGTTACACAGTAAATTACCACCTACAGCACCCTCTAAACTTTCTACCCCCTACCCGAACAAGGGTTTGTATTCCCACCCCGCTTTTATTGGTGCAGTTGGTGAGAGGCAGGGGTAGATGATGGTAGTGCGGCACTTGGCAGTTACATGTGGCATCTAGGCCTGTGGTAGCATTGTAGCAGCTAACAATAGCTAAAGCGGTGGTAGTATGATAGTATCTTAGCAGTTAGCATCGGCAGCTAGCAGTTAACATTAACAGTATAGGTGAATCTAGCTGTATTGTCTTCTTCTGTTCCTCTTAGCAGGTAGTGGTTAGCATTTAGCATTAGCATTAGCTAAATGGTAGCGTCGGAACTGTATTGTCTTTTTCTGTTGTTCTTAGCACTTAGCATTAGCATTAGCATTAGCTAAATGGTAGCATCGGTACTAGCCACTACCTGGAGCATCTCTGGGTCAGTTGAACGTGGCGGTGCTGTTTGGATTGTGTAGGAGCAGTGTGAACTGGCACTGGGGGGGTGACTCTGGGGGGCGAAACACTGTTGAAGGGAGGTTTCCACCTGATGACCCCCAGAGACGTGTTAGGAATCACTGCTCTTTGGCAGGTATAGAGGCAGATTAGGGCTCCAAGGTTCTTCACTGAGAATGAATCCTCTTTTTGAGCACAAGGATCTTGTGTTTAGATTAACTAATATCTGTACCAGTACATATAAATTAGGTACATATGGTTTTATTATTTGTGCAGGCCTTTCTTAGCAGTAGGTTTGTATCAGAGACAGGTCTGTCAGATTAACTCCACTCAGTTCTACTTTACTTGTTCTTCAACACTTCCTGCACAATTATTTCACATTAAAGCTACCCCCCCCTCATCCTGCTTCAAGGCAGTGGTGTTAAGAGTTGGCCATCAGTTAAATACCAGCGTTAACTTGAGAATTTATGATGTATAATGTAGTTAAAAAAATGTCATAACCCATCGAAGCCTTCAAACTGCAGCTCAGAGACCTTTAATCTTCATCATCATCAATCATTCATCATCCTCAGTCGTCCAGGTCACCGATATTCAAGGACGGTTCAATCAAGGGCAGCTGGACTTGATTGTAGAATCTTGGAAAGGTTTCACCTCTCATCCAGAGGGCTTCTTCAGTTCTAAGTGACTGACACACAGGTGACACATGAGGAAGGGCAAGTGTTCTGAAACGAGAGGAGAGTTAGACTTTCAAAATAAAACAGGAAATGACAAGACAAAAAAAACCCAAGACGAGGCAAACCTCACCACGGTGATCAGTGGCGTCAGAGACTTCCTCCTTCACTCCTCTTTAAACCATCAAATGTACATTGTTGTCCTCCAATGAGTGTCCCTTATCTCTCAGGTGGGGGTAAACTGCTGAGTCTTGACCGGGGGGGTTGGTCCTCCTGTGTCGGGTCATGTGTTTTCATGGTTTGTCTGTACGTTCCTCACTGCATTGGACTGCGTTCACTAGCTGTTCTTGTCTTTGGGTCGCTGTGGTGGACCAGTTTCTGTCTTGACTCAACCCTGCTTGGTGTAATACACAGTGATTACAGTGAAAATACACGTTTAGACTACATAACCCTCGATTGTAGAGTAAATGTATATAATAACAGGTGAACCTCTAACAGGTGTTCATGTATTTGTGTTTCAGGGAGAAAAAGGTCGATCTCTGGCTGGACAGAAAGGAGACGAGGTACAAATATTCAGAGTAAAAAACAGATTTTTCTGGCCTGACCCCCCCTCAGTCAGGTCAAGTAAACTTTATTTACGTAGCACAATATAACAAATTACAATTTGCCTCAAGGAGTTTTACAATCTGTAAGGCGTACAAACCCTCTGTCCATTCAAATAAGGAAAAGCACCCCCCAAAATACTCTTTAACAGTGAAGAAAACTGTTGAAACCTCAGGAAGGACAGCAGTGGAGGCCTCGCTCTCCCAGGACGGACAGACATGCAGTAGATGTAGTTTGTTCAGAAGAGATTCACAACAGAAAATCATGACAAAGTGTGTAATCTGAAGAGAAGGCAGAGCCCTGAGGTACTCCGCATTTCACATCAGAACATCATTCTGTACTGTTAGCATGTTTAAACAGTGTTCTTCCAAACAGATATGACTTTAACCGAGTGAGAGTTAGTCCAGAGAAGCCGCTGGGATCAAAAGCTGCACTGAGATCCAGTAAAAGTGGATTTGAACCAGCAGTGGGTGCAGCTTCAGTGGAGCGACTGAAGACAGACTGAAAGGGTTCAACGTGATTTCTGTTACGTATGTGACACAACTCTCTGTGTGAGGAGACTGGTCTGTAGTTCCTGAGAGTGACATCACTGAACGGGGCGTGGCCAGAACAGAAGATTCACCTTTTACTGTTACTTTAATGTGAACTAGTCCTGTACAGTAGCAGTACTGCAGTACTGTGTAGTACTGTGCAGTAGTAGTATTGCGGTGCTGCGTGTGGTCCACAGGGGGACCAGGGCCTCCAAGGGCCTCCGGGACCATTTGAGTACGTCGACCCTCCAGAAGACCTGTACATCAAAGGAGACCAGGTAGGTCCTATTGTAGTTTTATTTTTAGTTCCACTGCAATACTACTGCGATTCTACTGCACTTCTACTGTGGTTCTAACGTACATCAGCTATGTGGCATAGTTCTGGTTCTGTTGATTCTAAGGTTAGGTTGTGTTGGTTCTTCAGGGTCCTCAAGGTGTTAAAGGCGTCTGTGGAGTTCAGGGACTGCCGGTAAGTTTAGATATCGGATCAAACCACTTTAAGATCCGGATGAAGGAACACAGGGTCCAGGGTTCTCCGGAGTCTGTCGCTGAACCTAAAGAAAGTGAAGGTGATGATCTTCTGTGTTTGTGGTTTCAGGGTTTGGACACTCTCCCAGGGATCAAAGGAGAGAAGGGGATTGTGGGATTTCCTGGACCCAGGGTGAATGACCCTCCATCCTCATATTATTGATCACTATTATCAGTCTGAGTCCCAATAAAATGTTCCACGACTACAAAATATTCAGAAAGTATAAATACATCAGTCAGGTTTCAGCATGAAGCAGAGAGGGAAACATTCGTCCCGTTCAAAGTGTTTACATGATTATATTCACATTACTGCTAACACATCATTCTCCACATGAACACGTTTGCTGTGTTCATGTGTTTCAGGGGTTTTCTGGTAACACTGGGCTGCCTGGAGACAAAGGATTCAAGGTTGGTCACAGATACTGGTTCAGATACTGTCTTTACACGTGTTTGAGTACATGGAGTGTGTATGTGCAGATATGTTGATCTGAATGTGGGTATGTGTGTGTGTGGGCAAGTTTTTACTGTATTTACTGTGTAATTCTGTGTATATATGATGTGTATTAGTGTGTGAGTGAATGTTTCATTCAACTGTTTTATTGTGAAGAACCAAGAGAGATCCAAGCAAACTAATACAGAGCAAGACTAAAAAATACGGACTGAGATGGACATGAAGGAGGCCATCACCTGAATTTACTCAGATACACACCTGTCGGTCATCAGAAACCAGGATTTCATTGGTTTAATGGTCTCTCTCTCTCTCTCTCTCTCTCTCTCTCTCTCTCTCTCTCTCTCTCTCTCTCTGTGTGTGTGTGTGTGTGTGTTCAGGGGATTCGAGGAAGTCCAGGTCTCCCAGGTCTGATTGGACGAGAGGGCCCTAAGGTCAGTCTTTCTGTCTGTGATGCAGTGCAGTAAAAACACTGGTCCTATCTCTGCTGTGTAACACCATCAGCACGTGCAGGTGAAAACAGGAAACAGGAAGAACAGCGTGCTCACACCTGAGCTGTTCGACTGCAGTGTGAATGTCTCTAATACCTGCTTTGTTCCCTGTAATGAAACTGATGAACCAATGAGAGATAAGCTCCTGTGTATATACAGTCTGTAAAGAGCCTGTCTGTTCCAAGGGCATGATGGGAGATCCAGGTCCTAAAGGCCTCCCGCAGGACGCAGACATCACACACACAGGTACACATCAGAACACACTGACATCCAGTACACACTCTCTGCTTGGTATGATGTCAAGACTCTGATTCAAGACCAAACTTTATTGATGCCCAGCGGAGAAATTCAGTTGTTGCAGCAGCAGAAGGACGTAAAGTCAAACAGAACAGAACAGAGAAAGAAAATAAATGATGAGATGAATAAAACTGAAATAATAATGGAGTAAAACGTAGAAACTATACGCGAGCTTTTGGAGACAGTAGCTACAAGGCTATGTTATGTTATGATGTCATCACTCTGGTATGAGGTCAGCTAACTTCCTCCTGTCTTCCAGGTGATGTTGGAGACCCTGGGGCCCCCGGATTGAGTGGCCCTCCTGGAGACATGGGGCTTATGGGCATGCATGGCCCCCAGGGAGCCCCCGGCAGATCCATACCCGGTCAGTACCAGCAGCCCGTGAGCAAGGCAGCATCATATGTATTGATATTTAGCATGATTGATGAATATTCAGCAGTAACAGTTAAATCTGAATTTAATGATCACTGTGATGTAAAAACATGACAAAGTGTCGATATATGAAAGATACGCAGGAACAAAAACACCAGAGAACCGAAACAAACGCTGATCTACTAAACCAGTTCTGTGTTTGTGATGTTTGTTATAGATTAGAAACATAATGAACCAGTTCTGTATTTATTATGTGTATTATGGATTACGAATGCCAAGGACAAAAGTTTCATGTGTTTGCATTTTACAGTTTTCACATTATGATCAGATTTAAGGTGGTATTACATAGAATAAAGTTTTCTCTTGTTCCTCAGGACCTGTTGGTGTTTTGGGACAAAGGGGAGTTCCAGGATCGAAAGGAGACAAAGGAGATCCAGGTCAGGTGTTTAAAGATAGACCCACACCTGGAGAACCTGGAAAACCAGGACAACCTGGACCCAGAGGACTGAAAGGAGAACCAGGGAGTCCAGGTACCCGAGAACACTGTATCTACTTGTCGGTGTTACACCTGTGCCCTTACTCCTGTCTTTCAGACACACCTGGTGATGTCCTTAGCTAAAGTTGTTTTCATGTTTTAATATTCATAATCAATACCTATCATTTCCTGTTGTCATCACGGTGACTTCCTTTTTTCCTCTTCAGGTACATACTGTCGTCCTGGAACTCCGGGAGAGTCTGGACAGCCAGGTCTACAGGGGCCCCCAGGGGCCCAGGGCTTCCCAGGGTTTAAAGGTCAGTGTCTGGACATAGTGACTGATATTTACAGATTTATTTATCTGCTTCTGTATGGACCAATGAAAAGTTGAGATGATCATTATTTCACCACATGATTCAGTGCAGAGTGTGTAGAAACGCTCCTTCTCCCCCCGGTGGGGGTGGTATCTGTGTCATCCTCAAGCTCGGGTCCTCTACCAGAGGCCTGGGAGTTTGAGGGTTCTGCGCGGTGTCTTGGCTGTTCCTAGGAGTGCGCTCTTCTGGAGTGAGCCTTCAGATGTTGTTCCTGGGATCTGCTGGAGCCACTCTCCCAGTTTGGGGGTTACTGCCCCAAGTGTCCCCACTACCACAGGGACCACGCTAGCCTTGACCTTCTACATCCGTTCCAGCTGCTCTTTCAACCCTTCTTCTCAATTTTCTTGTGTTCCTTCTTCCTGATGTTGGCGTCAGCTGGGATCGCCACATCTATTAGCACCACCCTCTTCTGCTCTTTGTCCACCACCACTATGTCCGGTTGGTTAGCCAGGAGCTGTTCGTCAGTCTGGAAGCTGAAGTTGGATGGGATGGGTCCCTTCTGCAGGTCCTTAATGATTAGGACTGTCCTGCCCTGGGTTAGCCACTCTGGGTGGGTCCCATCCCTCAGCAGGTGGTTCATCTGTGCTGCTAGGCGTTCATGGAGTGTAGTAAGCTTCTTCAGTCATTACATGTGGATCATATCGGGTCCTGGTGCTGCCCAGTTCTTCATCTTCGACACTCTTTCTTGGATGTCTGCCATTGAGGTGGTTACTGGTCCTTGTTCTGGGAGGTTGTTGTGGTCTACTAACCATCTGGCATCGGTGTCGTGTATATATATTATATATATATATTAGGTACACCTTGCTAGTACCGAGTTGCATCCCCCTTTGCCTTCAGAACTGCCTTAATCCTTTGTAGTGTAGATTCAACAAGGTCCTGGAAACATTCCTCTGAGAGTTTGGTCCATATTGACATGATCGCATCACGCGGTTGCTGCAGATCTGTCGGCTGCACATCCATGATGCGAATCTCCCGTTCCACCACATCCCAAAGGTGCTCTATTGGATTGATATCTGGTGACTGTGGAGGCCGTTTGAGTGCAGTGAACTCATTGTCATGTTCAAGAAACCAATCTGAGTGAGAATCTGTCATAAAGGGCAGGACATGGTCAGCAACAATACTCAGGCTGACTGTGGCATTTAAACGATGCTCAGTTGGTACTAAGGGGCCCAAAGTGTGCCAAGAAAAAGAAAAGGCGGGATGGATCCATGCTTTCATGTTGTTGACCCTACCATCTGACTGTTGGAGCAGAAATCGAGACTCATCAGACCAGGCAACGTTTTTTAATCTTCTATTGTCCAGTTTTGTTGAGCCTGTGTGAATTGTAGCCTCAGTTTTCTGTTCTCAGCTGACAGGAGGGGCACACAGTGTGGTCTGCCGCTGCTGTAGCCCATTTGCCTCAAGGTTCGACGTGTTGTGCGTTCAGAGATGCTCTTCTGCAGACCTCGGCCCTAACGAGTGGTTATTTGAGTTACTGTTGCCTTTCTATCAGCTCAAACCAGTCTGGCCGTTCTCCTCTGACCTCGGCATCAACAAGGCATTTCCCCCCACAGAACTGCCGCTCACGAGATATTTTCTCTTTTTCGGACCGTTCTCTGTAAACCCTGGAGATGGTTGTGCGTGAAAATCCAAGTAGATGAGCAGTTTCTGAAATACTCAAACCTCAGTTAGGCTGATTAGAAATGTGTGTTAATGAGCAGTTGGACAGGTGTACCTAATAAAGTGGCCTGTGAGTGTGTGTGTGTGTGTGTGTGTGTGTGTGTGTGTGTATATTAAATTTCACATTTTGTGACACTAAATGTGAAATGTGATCTTGTGACCAAGGTCCCACATTGTAAAAATTATATATGTAGTGAAAAAGCCCCACATTCAAAACTTACTGAAGTAAAAGCGTGTCAGTATTAGCAAAAAGTTGTTGTATCAGTAAAATGTTCCTGTCAGTGTTTCTCATCATCTCTGATGTTTGTGGATTAATATTCCTGCTGCATTAATGTCTACATCTACAGCGATGCATCATATTCTATAAGATCATCATATGTTTGTCCTGCGAGAACCTCGTATCTCAGACAAACAGCCTGTTTTCAGCTCTGTGACGATGCATTTCCAGCTGATCCAAGATGCTTTTAAACAGTTTATTTAGCTGAAGACGAGGGGAGTTGTCTATAAAGCAGTGATTTTCAACTCTCGGAGCATCCAGCCCTCCAAAGCTTCCCCAACTGTATGTTTCAGGTGGTTCTGGTGACTGTTCCTGTGGCCCCCCAGTTACACTGAGGGGTACCCCCGGCCCTGAGGGTGACCTGGGGGTTCCAGGGTTTCAAGGAGTCCCAGGGGCCCCGGGGCTGAGAGGAGAGAAAGGTTCATTTGGAGACCCGGGAGTGCGGGGACAGCAGGTGGGTCACCAGACAGTAGGGTCAGAGGTCATACCAGCGGCAGAACAGTTGATTGATTGATTAATTGATTGATTGATTTGTTTGAAGGGTCTGGGTGGATTTCCAGGAGTCAAAGGGTTCAAAGGTCAGAAGGGAGATTTCATAGTGGTGGATATTAAAGGTATGTTCAACCATTAATGTGTATCAATCACCTCTTTAAGTATATAAACGATATGTGCTACAATGATTGATTTTATTTTGTTAATTTTAAATGAAAATGACATTTTTTGCCTCCTGAATGTAAATTTATTTTGTTTAATTGTATTTTTACAGTATATGTTGAATGTTACAGTATATGATGACATGTGAGTGTATCAATGGTTCTGATTGGACTTTTGTCTCCAGGTGAGAAAGGAAACAGGGGTCAGCAGGGCCCCTCGGGCAGACAAGGATTGTCGGGAAGAAAAGGAGTCGAAGGGCCCCCGGGGTCCCCTGGAAACCCCGGCAGCCAGGTCAGTCAAACACTGTCACATCATAGCCAAGTGAAGCTAATTCAGCAGGCTTAAAATATGCTGTGAAAGTTTAGGCTCAAACTGCAGCGCTGAGCCCCCCTCACTGACTCCATACAGGGACTGTAGATAAATAACCAGGATGTTGTTTGTATAATGAACATTGCAGCCTGTAGGGGGCGCTGGCAGCACTGTACACTGTCACTGTTGGCTGAATGATGCCACTGGTCCTACTGCTCTCATCTATGAATCTTTGCAGGGTGACAGTTTCCCCAGCTCACCTGGAGAACGAGGCCCCCCAGGACTCTCAGGACCAAAGGGATTATCAGGACTGTCAGGCCCCATGGGGCCAGGTGTAGTAGGAGCAGTAGGACAGCGTGGGTCTCCTGGGGACCCAGGATCTCCAGGACTCCCTGGGCCCCCAGGGCTGAAGGGGGTCAGAGGTAGAGATCAATCTGAAGTCAATTTTAAAGACTGTGTCTCCATGATTCTTTCCTTGACTCCTCTTTTATATTTCCAATAACTCCTCTCATTTCCTGTTTGACTCTTCCTCTTCCTGCAGGTGACACCCTTCCCTGTGCGCCCAGAAACGCTGGCGCCCCTGGAGAGAAGGGGGACAATGGAAATACAGGTAAACACCATCTGTAGAATCTGTCCATCTGTTCACCTGTTTTTCTCCTGCCCACCTGCCAGTTCACCTGCCTGTCTCTTCAGGATACACAGGACTCCCGGGTCCTCCAGGGTTCCGTGGTATCACTGGACCTGATGGAGCTAAAGGAGACAAAGGACATCCTGGACTTCCTGGACCACCTGGACAACAAGGTACCAGAGCACACCTGTCACACCTGTACCACAGCTGTCCTTTACATCGTCTCTAACATTATCTTTACATATATCTCTCGTCCTCCTGCAGGACCTCCAGGTGTTGTTGGAGATACTGGAGAAGAAGGACTTGAAGGCTTCAGTTATGGTGGAGATCCAGGTACAGTCACCTGTCTGTCTGTCTGTGCTGTGGTTCCAACTGTCATCATCTCTTCATTCGTGTTATGAGTAAAAGATTGTTACTTTAAATCTGTCTCTTGTTTCAGTAGTTTTACACATCAAAGGTCAAGATTGGACTGATTATTACTGATAGACCTTACTTAAAAAAGAAAAACACTCTATCCATCGTCAGTGCAAGCAGGTTAATATGACCTGTATTGATGTTAATTGTTAGGCGGTGACCTCTAGTGGCCGTCGTAATTATGACAGGGACAAAGCCGGAATTAAGAGGATGTAGTATGAGGAGCAAGAGAGTCTACATGTGGAGGAAGGTGGGGCGGATTGATGAATCAACAAACACAGGACCCATGAGGCCTGTTCACGTCCCGAGTACTTAATTTACATAACGTACAGTACAGCAGCATTTTTAACCCAAGCCATGGGTTACCTGTATCGTTCCTGAACCAAAGCAAACTGTGGCCGTTTCACAACGTGAACGATGTGAGGATGAAGGCCCAACCTGCCGCAGCTTCTGTCCAACAGTGACATGTATCTGTCATATTGGGGGCGTTAGAAATCAACCTGTTCAGTTGTTTAGGTATGAAGATGTGTTGAAGCCTGTATACTGTTAAATCAGTGCAAAAGGAAGTAAGCAACCTGTACTAATTACTGAATAACTGAATCAGTGCTGATCAAACCAGAAAAAAAACAAAAAACTCAGTGGATGGATGACCAGTAAAGACCTGGACCACTAATCCTTCACTCAATTTAATTAAACCCTGCAAAGTGAGCATATGATTAAAGATAATTAACCACTAAAAATCTGTTGAATGTCTAAAACTCACTCACACCTCAATACTGGTCTCAGCCAGTTTCACTTGTTCAAAATGCTCACGAAAAACACTCCAATGATATCACCTTTGTTTCCTGTTGGTGAACACCTGGCTGCTGCTTCTTTCAAGAACGTTTGCCTGCACTGGAGCTGCTCAGTAAATATCAAGACTCTGGACAAACAATGAAACAAAGGACCAGGTTGATAAAATGAGAGTGTTTGAGTAGAAATGTGAGACACTTAACAGATGGAAGCCTGCAGTCAGTGTCAGCTGGGTTTAAAGTACGTCTACCTGTATGTTTACCAGGCTCTCCAGGGCTCCCAGGCTCTTCTGGACTGAGGGGCCCAGCTGGAGACTCTGATGTCGGCCCATCAGGACCCGTCGGCTTCCCGGGTCCACAGGGCTCTCAGGGACCTAAAGGAGTCCCTGGGCCCCCCGGCAATGATGGACTACAAGGTGAATGACTGGACCTGAGATGTAAAGCTAAATATATTGATGTACGACTTCATCTTGATTCATCGGTTCGTCGTCTGTGTGCAGTCGTTACGTTCTGTCGTCAAGACGGTGAAAGAAAAAAAAGAAACAATCTGTTCAGGTTTCATTAGAAATGTATTTTCTTTATAGAACGACAGCAACGAAAACTAGACTTCAACAGGATTTTTTGGGTTTAAATACGTTTTTGTAAAGTTCCCACAAATAGTAAAAAGTACGGAGCCCCTAAAGTGTCATGAAGAAAAAAAAACTATATCGTGCGCACGAGATACTAAAACGTGCGCTCGATTTAATGCACTCGTTCATTTATACAGACAGGTAGTAACAACAATAGACAGCCGGGCTCCGTTCACGACTGAATCTGATGTTAATATTTCCCGTATTTTCCGCAGTATAAGGCGCACCTAAAAGCCTTTAATTTTCTCAGAAACCGACAGTGCGCCTTATAATCCGATGCGCCTTTAATATGGATCAGTATTGGTTAATTATGGCTATGGTAGTCAGGGGGCGTGGCCGAAGTAACAGCGGTATTCCACTCTCTGCGTGCCGTCAGTCTTTTACTGGCGCGTGCAGTCAGCTGTCAACCTGAATGATAAAAAGACTATTTCACTGAACAATGAACAAATATGAATATATGGTAAATAATAGGCAATTAAAATATTAATCAAACGTGGTTAATGTGATTTCTGCTCCTGAACCTCAGCGCACAGCGTCTGCACATCAGCGCTGTGCGCCGTCACCTGTATCTTTACGCATGATAAGCTGTCACCTGTGAGCGCGCACAGTATTTGTTTGAAAACTTACGAACTAAGATAAAAGACATTTTAAATAAATGGTCATTAATTATTTTCAGGAGCCGCATGCGGCTCCGGAGCCGCGGGTTACCGACCCCTGATCTAGTGGATGCATAACGTAACCCCAGACACCACAGGACGGTAGTTTCTGTCTATGCGCCGCATAATGCGGTGCGCCTTATATATGAAAAAAGTTTTAAAATAGGCCATTCATTGAAGGTGCGCCTTATAATCCGGTGTAATATTCATATTTTTTCATTGTTCAGTGAAATAGTCATTTTATCATTCAGGTTGACAGCTGACTGCATGCCAGTAAAAGGATGACGGCACTCAGAGAGTGGAATACCGCTGTTACTTCGGCCACGCCCCCTAATTACGATAGCCATAATTAACCAATATTGATCCATATAAAAGGCGCATCGGATTATAAGGCGCAATGTGGGTTTTTGAGAAAATTAAAGGCTTTTTAGGTGCGCCTTATACGGTGAATATTAAAATCAGACTCAATCGTGAACGGAGCCCGGCTGTCTATTGTTGTTACTACCTGTCTGTATAAATGAACGAGTGCATTAAATCGAGCGCACGTTTTAGTATCTCGTGCGCACGATATATATTTTTTTTTCTTCATGACACTTTAGGGGCTCCTTAAAAAAGTGAAGCAAAATAATTTTTTTTATCAAATTTGGTTCAAGTTCCGTTTTAAAATGTGACTGATTTGAAGTGTTAGTGACAGAATCCTGTTTAATAAGGAGGACGAACATTTTTATAGATCTCCAACACCCTCCGGCTACAGTCTGAAGAAATAAGAAATAAGAAGGGAGGGGTCGACTGGGAGAAGAAGTTGGTGATTTCAGGATGTGCTTGTCGTTTTTTTAGTTTAGTCCTAATTATTTTCTGTGTTTGTCCAGGTATCCTGGGTCTGTCTGGGAGCCCTGGAGCAAAGGGCCAGGGAGGACAGGATGGGGCCCCAGGTATAACTGGCCCCATGGGGCCCATACCTGACCTCTGTGATGCAGGAAAACCTGGTTCCAGGGGGCTGTTTGGCCCTCAGGGACCGATTGGTCCTCCAGGTAAACTCTGGCTCCGGATGATGCTCATGTCACTTCATGTTGCAGTGACAGAGTATGTGATGTCATTTCTTTATTCATTCGTTCAGGCTTTTTGGGGGAGAAAGGTGAGATTGGGGAGGAGGGTCCTCCAGGTTTTGGCCCTCAAGGGCCTCAAGGTAAACCAGGCTATCCAGGCTTACCAGGGTACCCAGGGCCCCAGGGCCCCTCTGGCCCCAATGGAGACTCAGGACTGCCAGGGCCTGATGGTCTGAAAGGTGAGCTCCTCCTACCAACACACCAGTGATTAAATGTTTCCTGGTGACACACGTTCACAGAAATACTCACTCTATGTTCAAGGTCTGATGGGGCCCCAGGGCCAGGCCGGAGGGCCAGGGGCCCCCGGGCAACCCGGGGCCCCTGGAGCATCAGGGAGGAGGGGTGCAAGAGGGCTCAGCGGACAAGACGGAGCTCCAGGATGTGAAGGCCCGAAAGGAGAGAAAGGTAAACACTGAGTCATAGTACTGTGCTACTACTATACTACTGGAGTACTACTATAGTAATACTTTATATTAATGAACATTCAATGTGAAATATGTCACATCTGAAACATAACTGATAAACATGCTAAGATGTTTCATTCATTCCAGTCTGAATGAGAATCACTTCAAACACATCTTCTGCTTCCCCTACAGGCTGTAAAGGGACCCCGGGGCCTCCAGGAGATACCATATGTGTCCCCGTCAAGGGAGATAAAGGAAAACAAGGACCCCCCGGCCTCAACGGCTTTCCTGGACCACGAGGTCAGGGCTGTTACCATGTAGACCAATGTCAGGGCGTGATGTCGCTCAAAAGAGAGTCGAGTCAGGTCGAGTCAGGTTAGGTCCAGTCCAGTCCAGGCGAGACACGCACAGTCAGGCTTACTCAAGATGAATGGAGACTGGACGAGTTGTGTTCAGTCAGGACAGTTCGAGTTGAGTCGAGTCAGGTTTGTAGTCCTCAACAGTCAGCAGGTGCATACAGCTGCAGGGGAAAACCTGGATCAGTCAGTCACCACCTGCACTGCGTACAGCCACACAGCTTCTACAGCTTCCACCTCTGGATGTTAAACTGATCACAGACACAATTTGAGTCAGTGGGAAGTGACACATTTTGTCAGTGTTGGAATCAGAGAACAAGGCTGAACAAGTTTGATTTCCCATGATGCTGTGCGGGTCTCTGTGACACAGTAACATCAGTCTGATTATCCAGTGAACCTTTCAAACACTCTCTGTCTCTTCAGGAAGTAAAGGAGCACGAGGAGCTACTGGTAAGCCAGGGTATCCGGGCATCAACGGACCCCCTGGCATCGTAGGTCTCCCAGGACCCCCAGGGCCCTGCGGCAAAACGGGACCTCCAGGACCACCTGGCCGTAAGGGACCTCCAGGATTCATCGGCTTCCCCGGAGATACTGGAGATCCAGTAAGATAAAAGCTGTGTGATATATCATGTGACTGGCAGAGCGGGTCTGTTGTTCGTCTGTATGCGAGACGTGAAATAACGAGCTGTCTCAGAGGAAGCTAACAGGTTTTAATGATTTGGAGTTGGCTATGGGACACAGGATTGTTCACAACAAATTTCCAGTGAAATCAGGTGACATCATGTCATCGTCTCTACGATGTGAGTTAAGATTTGACCTTTGAGATTGAAACTGTCAGAGTTTGATCCTTTGATCATTATTAGATTTATTTTTACTATATTGTTATCTGGGATGAAACTTATCAAGGCTTGGGGAGGGGCAGTGCTGTGTTAAACAACCAATGTCTGCAGAACCACAAACAGAAGATCAAACCTCAGAACCAAACAGCCAACAACCAAACCTTCTGGTCTTTTCATTGTCGTGTTCAGAAAATGTTAAATGTCAGAGTCTTGGTCTTGTTTTTGGTTGCAGGGTGACACAGGATGTCCGGGGCTCCCTGGAAAGCCCGGTAGCCTAGGATGTGCAGGACCCAAAGGTAGGAAATAACCCATGACTCAGCAGGTTTGTTTGAAAGAGCCATCAACGGTCTCCGATTCCTTCGCTAATTCTGATCCTGTGCTGTGCAGGTTGATCTGTGAAGTCTGTGTTTGTGTTTCAGGTGATAAAGGAGACTCTGTCAGTTGTTCCGGTCCACCTGGAGACAAGGGGCCTCCCGGAGACTTTGGGCCCTCAGGTGATGATCTGGCTCTATAGCAGGACAGTATCTTTAATGAACATAACAATGATTAGCAGCTTGAACATGAACCTGAAATAACGATCCAGTCTGATGCTTTAATGTTTTTTGTTTATGAAAGTTCTGATCATGATCATGTTTTGTGATGAAGCTGGCTGTTGTATAAACCATCAGGTGAGTTCCTGCATGAATCAGCTGTTTTTCTCTCTCAGGACCTACTGGACCTCGAGGGGATCCTGGAGGACTTGGTTTCATTGGGGGTCCAGGACAGAAAGGATGCAAAGGAGATGCGGGCCATCAGGGGGACCCTGGTCAACCAGGTACAGAAGCTCACCTGGACCTCATCAGTCTATGCACCTTCATTCTGTAACATGAGCCAAGTCATGTGACCTGCTACCGTCCAAAACCCGGAAAGGTCATCAGCTGTTCAGTCAGGCGGAGATAAGAGGAGGGCAGTGGAAGTTGTTACGAGAGGAAGTGCCCCGTCAGGCTGGCGTCATGATGTCAGTGCTCAGCACCTTTATTTACCTCAGAGTCATAGAGAACCAGGCCATTATTTCTAATTTCCCCACTTAATGCAAACTCAACATGTCCTCCATGTTTATCGGTTGTCTAGATAGAAATCGTCAAACTCATCCAACATCCAGTCTGAGACAGAAGGTGGAGATTAATCTTATTCGTGTTTATATTGAACTACTTCCCCAACCCTAACCCCGTCTGTGTGGTTTGTTTCAGGTGTGGTCGGCCCCTCGGGTCCCAGAGGCCGTTCAGGTCTTCCAGGTCTTCCTGGTAAAGCGGGGGCTGATGGTCCTCCTGGACCACAGGGCTGCACAGGACTTCAAGGTCAGAACTCAAAGCTTAGCAAGTAGCAGAGATCGCCTGGTAAACCTGAAGTTTACTTTTCTTTAAATTTGGACTTCAGATGAATGGTCAGAATGAGATCGGATGGTTCAGACCACATCTGGAGCTGGTTCACATTATGATCAGATCTCAGCCAACATCTGTACAGTTTTTATCCCAGTGACAGCTGTCTCCATCTGTCACATGACCCACATCACTGCCCTTCACCTGAAATCATCCTGAGATCAAACCTCACTATCCAGACCAGATCAGAGGTTGATACCAGGTGGAGATGAGCCAATCAGATGTGGTGGGAAAGTAGAGTTGAAGAAACATCATGACTGTGATCACTGAGCAAACCATCAGGTCTTTCTCAGTATTTTTAAACGTCACTGATGTAGCTGGCAGATGACGGTGCGCAGGTGTGTCAGCTGGTCAGAATAAATCTCATGAATGATGTTGTTGTGTCAGGTCCTCCTGGACCACTGGGCCTTCACGGATTGGACGGACTGAAAGGAGTGAAGGGGGACATGGGAACCAGAGGTATGAGTCTCTTTCTCACACACACACACACACACACACACACACACATCAGGTTAACAGGAGATGAAACAAACGTGCTGCTGTAACGTCTCCTTCATGATTCACTTTGCATGAACATCTCAGATGAGATGAAGTGGAGCGATGAAACCCACGGCACTTCATGACACCACATGTCAACAAGAGAAAATGAAGCCAATCAATTAATTTACTCTCAATCTGGAAGTTGAAGCTCGAGACTCGTGAACAGTGAACCTTTATCAATGAAAGGCTTATTTCATCGATGTCCGTCTAACACTTCCTGATCTCTCCGGTTGTCAAAAGCTTCGATCCTACTGTCACAGAAAGTGTGAAGTTGTACCTGGCGTTCAGACTCAGGTGAAAACTTGAGGTGGAGGAGGCGAATGATCAGTGCTGATCCTGGTGTGATCATTCCCACGTCCTGATCCGTCTGTGTGTCAGGATGATAGCATCTTAACATTGCACAACATTTGAAAGCAGGTCCTGAACTACTACACTTGCTGAGGTTTAACACGAACTGGACCTCAGTGCTCATCTTGCGGGAGTCCTGCAGACCTGTTTCTTTCTTTCTTTACGTTATGAGACACCTGTTCTTTAATTTTGTTTGTATTAAGGACACTGGGACTGTCATCTGCATCTCAATGATAACATCTGTCTGCCTGTTCAGGTCTGGGTACGCCGGGGGAACCAGGGTCTAAAGGTCTTCCAGGAGATAAGGGCCCTCCAGGTCCTCCAGGGCCCTGTGGCTCATCCCAGCCTGGCCCACCAGGACCCAAAGGCCCCCCCGGACCCAAAGGTCTGTAGCAGTGTGATTGGTATCCTCATGGGTCAGGATCAGACTTGGGGCAATGATCCACCCACAGATCAGACCTTTGGTTTGATTCTCTGCCAGTAATGTGTCTCTATGTGTTGTTGTAGGCCCTACAGGTGGTTCTGGTCCTCCAGGTAAACCTGGACCAGACTGTAAAGGCCAAGTTCCAGGGCCTAACGGAGATCCTGGTTGTCTGGGACCAGACGGAGAGCCAGGTCAGACTTGAATGTTGAGACTTAATAAACTAACAGATGAATCACACTGGATGACTTCTGACCTTTGTTTGGTGTCTCAGGGTGTCCTGGTGACATTGGGGATCCAGGTCGGAACCCTCCAGTACTAGGAGATGATGGGGACAATGGGGACACAGGGTGCCCGGGGCCAGGTGGCCCAAAGGGACCTCCAGGGCCCAAAGGACTGTGTGGCCTCCCTGGAAATCCTGGATTGAAAGGTCAGACTCCATGTCGATCTGTCGATGTGTCTAGATATCGTTGTAAGAAGACTCTGATTTCAGTCTGAACGTGGTGTTTCCTTTAATATGAAGCTCCTGATCCTCACTGAGGAAGCAGTGGTGGTCTGCCTCTGGTAAAGCTGAAGTGATGCAGATGGTGCAGGTGGTTTGCAGAGCAGGGTTAGGGGTTATTGGACTGAATGGATCAAATTCTGACAAGAAAGAGTTATTAAATCTTATTAACCATTTTAAAGCCAATGCTTTTTTAATGATGACTGCTTTTTGGGCCCAACGTACGTGACATATTGATGCTGGACGTTGCAGTACCTCACGTAGCCACTATACCAAAATCACTTCACAGCCCAGCATCATTCCCGAGGGCTTGGTCTGTACTCAAAGTACATTAAACTGGCAGGTAACCATAGCAACAGTAATGCTGCTTCAGGCTAGCAGTTAACTAAGACTGAGTTTAAACACACTGGACACACACAGAGCAGGATTTATACACAACTGATCTTTGTTCCTTTGGTTTGTGGACAAGGTTTATAAGACAGGATGGACTCCAAGTTGTTATCAGATAAGACAGATCAGATTAATCAGGAAATATGACTCCACGACCATGTCAGGACACCTCATCATGGACTGTCACTTAGTTACAATTGTGTGTGTGTGTGTGTGTGTGTGAGACCAGGTATTCGGGGGTCACCAGGTCTGATGGGACTACCTGGTAATCGGGGTCCTATAGGTTGCACCGGTCCAGGTGGGCCTCCAGGACCAAAGGGATTTGCTGGACCAGTGGGTCCAAAGGGTGAGAAAGGACGAGTCTCCCCCTGCCCCACTTATCCCCCGCCCCAAGAGGGCCCTGGAGGATGCCCTGGCCTCCAAGGGCCAGCTGGAGGTGCTGGCCTCCAGGGAGAAATCGGCCGTAGAGGACCCAAAGGTGAGAAACAGGAGTTGGGGCAGGTCATGATGAGAATCACGTCCCCGTCAGAGGATTGTTCTGTATTTCTCTCTGCTCAAACAGATTTCACCACATACCAATAAAAACCAGCTCAGGTTAATTCAGTCGCTTAACGAGGAACAACAGATAAAAAGTCTGAAATCAGATGTTCTGAATTGAACCTGCTTCACATCGGTGTCAGTGCAGCTGAACGTTAGGATGGTTGATCATGTGTTTCAGGCAAGAAGGGTGCCAAGGGGTGTGAGGGGTCAATAGGAACTGAGGGGCCCCGAGGTCCAGATGGAGACCGAGGAAAGCCAGGCCCACAGGGTGAGAGAGGAGCAGTGGGTGCCAAAGGTGAGACCTCCACCTGTCTGTCCCTCTGACTGTCTGTCTTCATCTGCCTGGTTTGTTTTGGTTCACTCATGTTAGTTTAGTGATGATCAGTGATTTTCAAAATTCCTCTTTCATAATCTTCTACGTCATTTCATTCCTCTCTTAATGTGACAGCTACAAACAGTATTTGTCCAGGAAGCACTCCACTAACCACTTTCTGTGGATAATTGTCTATGTCAACCTGAAAGGTTGGGTAATCGTAGGTCACAGCTCCCACATCTCAACAACAGATTTCAGACCTGAGCTGATTCGTTCTGATCTACATTTTACTTTCATTGTTTACATTTCAGCAAAGTCCTGCCACATGTGATCAGAGCAGGCTTTAAGGTCCATCCTCTCATCGTACCAGACTCATTCATTACACACCTGTAACGGTTTCTTTACGCCGTCGCCGTTTCTTTACGTTGTGATTTGATAATGTGACGCTGCTTCCTAGTGACACTCCCATTATACCTCCGCTCTATACAAGTACAAGAGAGACACACTTGGCCAAAAGTCTGAACAGCACTAATGAAGGTTCAGAGAGAAACCAGCAGAGACGTAGATCTCTGAACCGCCAATCCACCGATCACACAGCGGTATTTACCCCGGCTGGTCGTGCTGCAACGTTCATCTGCATGGATTTGATGTGTTAAGGTACCTTCTTGCGATCTTTGTGTCTCAGGTGATCCGGGTCGAGTCGGTGACCCTGGTCCCCCGGGACAAGGCAGACACTTGAACTCTGGCTTCCTGTTGGTGATGCACAGCCAATCAAAGACGGTGCCTTCCTGTCCACCGAACATGAGGGTCCTGTGGGACGGATACAGTCTGCTGTACCTGGAGGGTCAGGAGAAGGCTCACACTCAGGATCTGGGTATATTTCTACACAGGACACGTACCAAAGCTTCCATACTGGCCTTTCTAAGAGTTTGGTTCCACTGACAAGTCAGACTGTTAACCTAACCAAGCTGTCCCCCTAACTGATCAGGACTTGTGGCCAGTTGATCAGTTTACTTTTGTTCCTGAGATTTCACCCAGTGTGTCAGTAAAGTAATAATAACAGATCAGACATGTCAGAAGTAATATGGCTAATATTAATTAAGTATTAATTAAGTATAAACAAGTGAAGATGTGACTGATTCTGAGAGCCCTGAGATACTCAGGCAGGGGTTCTAGAGTCGAGGGGCCCTGACTGTAAAATCCAGCTCACTTTCAGTCTTGACTCAGGATCAACCAGCAGAGTCCTGCCTGAGGATCTGAGGCTGCACTCAGGCTCGTATGTTCCCCTGGAGAACCACACAGAGACAATCACATGTTCCTGCGTGAGAACCGATTTTAACCGAGCAGCCATCTTTGGTTTGGTGACCTGAGCCGTTGAAGTGAATGATTTTATTTTACATCTTAATGAATGTTTATATTACTGATGTTTCCAGGTCAGGCGGGGTCATGTATGCAAGTCTTTTCCACAATGCCGTTCTCCTCCTGTAACATGGGAACTTGCTCTTACGCCAGTCGTAACGATAAATCCTATTGGTTGTCGACAACGGCGGCAGTCCCCAGCATTCCGGTGGGCGGAGCCGCCATCGCAGACCACATCAGCCGCTGCGTGGTGTGTGAGGCCCCCTCCTCACCTGTCGCACTGCACAGCCAGACCTCTTACCAGCCAGACTGCCCCCCCCGCTGGAGGAGCCTGTGGACCGGATACTCCTTCCTCATGGTGGGTACTGCAGTGATAGTGGTACTACTATTACTACAGTATTACTAACACCTGATGGTTATGTCATTTCCTGTGTGACTGCAGCATACAGGTGCAGGTGATGAGGGTGGCGGGCAGTCTCTGACATCATCAGGTAGCTGTCTGACAGACTTCAGGGCCCAGCCCTTCGTGGAGTGTCAGGGGCCTCGAGGAACCTGCCACTACTTCGCCAACATCTACAGTTTCTGGCTGACCAGAGTGGAGACAACCGCCTCCACCTCCAACGGCTCCCCCACCACGCTGACCGAGGGTTGGCAGCAGAGGGAGAACATCGGGAGGTGCAACGTTTGCATGAGGGAGTGAGGGGGAGCGCCACTTCCTCCTCCTGCGCGAGGGAGAGCGGAGACATTCCACTTCCTCCTCTTGCAGAGTCTGAGAGGACGGAGAAGACGAGAATCGTTTGTCTCTGTGAGGAGAGACTGTCATGTTAAAGATAACGCTGCCGATCAATCAATCAATCAATCAAATAATCAAACAGGTTTATTTTGTCTTCTCGCCCAACGTCACATGACACAGATGTTTGAACTGGGGTTGTCTGATGTTTTTGTTCCAGGTGTTACCGCAGGTACACGTTTAGATTTTAATATTAGCATAGCCTCCAACAGACAGACACTTTGGATTTATGTGTGGGGGGGTGTGTGGTGACGTTAGCCTCACCTGCTCTGGCCAGCATGTGGGTCATTTCTCACCTCCAGCCGTAACATCCACATTCTCAGCTGATCCTCCCGTCCACAGCGACGTCCTCCTATTTCAAAGTGGAAGTGAAGCGAAGTTTTTCTGCTGGAGGAGCTGATCTGATAGATGCTAACATGCTAACGCTAACATACGTATTTGGGAACCGATATTATGATAGAAATGGTTAAAGCCGCCAGGAGAGCGGGAGCCTGTTAATTACTGTTGAAGGTTATTCTGGATGGACATCAGAGATATTGATCACCTCAGGAAGTGAAGTCAATGGCAGTATTTTATTCGCAGCCTGCTCCTGTGACGCTAATCCTTCCTGAATGGAGGTTTAGAATAAATAAGCATCGCTAATCCATTTCATGTTTTAAATCATAAAACAAATTCAGAGGGTAAAGTGACGTCTCAGAGATGATGCAGTGAAATCTGTTTGAATCGGAGCCGGTGGACTGCAGCTTCACACCCAGCAAACACTGTGGTGAAACATTCTGATGGAAACTATACACAAGATCTATGACACGTCACTGTGATTGTATGAAGCTGTGGCTCAAGCTGAAACATCTTCAACTCGCATCCAAACGTCTTTGCCTCAGATCACATCACCACGGAGGAATTCACGTGTTATTCCACTTATTTCATATGCAATCCCACCAAACTGACACCAGCAAACAGTTTATTTTACCTCCGTGAATCCAGTTAGTGTTGAATTTAAAGTTTTAAACATTTGAAACTCGTTTAATTGCTTTATACAGAATTAACGGTTGATGATTCGTCTCGCTAGAAGTGTCTCATTAACTCTGAAGTTCTTTCGCCGCTTTCAGCTCCTAAATTTGTTCGTTTCTCTTTTCAAGCTGTGGAAAGCCTCTTATCGCGACCCGAGGCAGTTAGAGACCGGCTGCTGAACATAGAGCAGCATTTAGCAGCTAAAGAGCAGAGCTGGAGGAGAACAAACACAGAGCTAAAAGAGAGAGAATACCGGACTGACGTTCATCAGGCGACACAAACACGAATCATCGTGTTGTTCTGTAGCTGCTGCAGCTCTGTGATCACTGAGGTGATAACATGTCAGATATTGAGTTTAAAGACTGATCTGCTGAAAACAAATAAAGACAAAAACTGAAATCAACCAATCACGTCTGATCAGAAAACAAACAGAAAATCATTTGGGTTGTTTTTGTCACAGTCACGATGTTGTATTTTCAGCTGTTCAGCTGTGAGTCACAGGTCTGACATGTTGGCATGTGGAAATATCAAGGATCAATAATAGAACCCTGAGGAACCCCGTTAGTAATTATTAATGTTGTTGAAGGAAAGATCGTGTTGTTCTCTGTCAGCTGGTTTGATCAATGAGAAGTCTGTCAAACTGTTGGGGAGTCACTCTGCCCCCCAGTGAACAAAGCTGGTTAATGCAGCACCAGGACCTGTCGTTGTTTTTAAAGTAAATTTTTATTTGATTTTTGAATAATCCAGTTTGTTGATTATCTTTCAGATTCTCATTGTGAAATATAATCATCGTTATTGATCGTAACTCTTCATCGAACACTGACTCTAGTGGTCTGATAATCATTTCCTCTGAACATCAGTCAGCCCCAGTTTGAACTGACGTGACGTTTTTATCCGTGTGCTGAATTTAACAGAAAAACACACCTTTCATATTTACTATTATCACCGCTGTCAGGTGAAAACCTCATATCTCCAGATGTCAGCCTTTCATTAGCAGGACTTTTAGTTCATAATGTGCATCATCAGTCAGCTGACTGCAAAGAATTAAAATAGAAGTTACAAGGTTTTCCCGCCACAGCAACGTTATCGAAGAGCCGGTGTCACATGCTGTAACGTCACATCCTGTGATGGAGCAGCTGATTGGCTGACGTGATGTTCTGTCCTCATCAAAGAGAATGACGACGAACACCTGAGTGGACTTTAGCCCCGCCTCTAGCCCCACCCCACCAGCACTGAAAATGCATTCTGATTGGTCAGCTGAGAGACGGTGACTGTATTTTAATTGGTCAGCTGAGAGGCGGTGACTGCATGTCATTGGTCGGTCAGTATTTTGTTGATAAGTAGGGAACAGACGTGTGAGAAGCTGTGAATATATTTGACATTAAATCTTTTTCTTTCAGATCAGACGTGTTCGGAGCTCCTCCCTCAGCTCACCTGATTTAATGTTCTTTATTCATGTTCAAGGACAGCAGCAAGTCCTTTCACACAGAACAGACGAGTAGTGACCATCTGTCCTGTTACTCTGCGTCAAACATCTAAACAGGATGAGCTGCAGCACAGAACCAGAACCAGACTGGACCAGGACCAGGACCAAGACAGTCAGAGCCAGAAGCTGATGTCGTGTTTTATCTTCCTATTCAGTTTAATCAGAGTCGCCACTGAGTCTTTGTGTTATAAATAAAGTTCATTTGAATATTTCTGTCTGATAGTTTCAAGTTAGTTTGCTATAAAAACTTTAAAATGTTTCGATATTTACAACATTGACAGAAAAACTGCAGAAAACTTTTACTTTAGAAAACCAGTGACTTCCTGTTCGCTTTCTGTCCTTTCGGAGAAACATCCTGCAGGATCTTCAGTGGAGTTTTTGTTTTTGTGGTTTTTGTTTTCCTTCAGTTCAGTTTTTCTTTCTGGACCTGTCTGAGTTTCTAATCCTGGTCCTGGCCCTGGTCCTGTACTTTCTCTCTGATTTGTAAATATGTTTGGACTCGACCGTTTTATATTTTTACTGTAAATGTCATCAGAGTATTTATTTAGCTTGAAATTAATGTTGGTGCTATTTGATGTTTCATTTGTTCATTTTTATTTTATTTTGGTAAATGACTACGCGGTGAAGCCCCGCCCCCTCACATCCCTTCTACTGCAGGACAACTTAAAATTATGACTGATGGAAACCCTGAGCTTTATTTTCACTTTGTTCTAAATCATCTGAGAATATAGCAGGATAGAACTAAAGTAAAAACACGACCATGTCAGAGGGTCATTACGCCGCCCCCCTCGACCGACACGCCGTGTGATGTCATAGCTGTGTGAGCTCATAAATGGTGATGTCATGGAAGCTCTATTGCTTGCGTCAGAATTTACTCACAGATTAAACATGTTTACATCATTGCTTCCAGATTGAACAAAGCTCTCGGGCTGTTGATGGAGGACGCCTGAAGACCAAACTCTGGGTTTAGTTTCAGCTCAGCAGCTGATTTGATCGACCAAAAACATAGAAACAGGTGTAGTCAGTGGGTGGGGCTTCATCATTACCTGAGGAGGAGGGGGAGTGTCACTGTCATCACTGTGTTTTCATTGTATTTAAATCTGTCTGTGATATTTTAATCTCTGTAGGAGGAAACTTCTGACTAACACCTGAAACATTTTATTCTCTATGAAAGGAGGACTTCAATAAATCGCATCAAAGTTTCTCTCTGACTTTTTATTTTAGTCCAAACGTTCACACAGAACACGAAAAATCTGTTCAGATCTCTTTCAAAATCACTGATTTAATAAAAACTGATCAGTGTCACTCAAAACACTGAATACAGCAAAACTACAACTCATCTACACTCTATCATACTTTTACTTGATTTTACAAAAATGTCAGTCTTTAATAATTGGTCGATTGTTTTGCTTGAGAGACATTAAAAACAGGAAAACACTAGAAAGAATATGAGGCAAATATACAATTCTCTGTAAAATATCTGAAAAGAATTAGCAAAGAATCTTAAATCTAGAAAAGTGATAGAAAATAATAATAAAATACTAATTTCAAATACCTGCTTATCACAATTTCAGACTTAAAAAACGACTTATGGAACAAATGAAAGACCAGTCGGTGATCTGATTGGTTTTATTGTCATTCAGAGCTGGTCTCTGTCCAGAAAGATTCATTTCATACATCCACATTTACAAGAGATGAAGAACAGAGAAGAAGAAGACAGAGTTACGGTGTGTCTGCCACCTGAAGCGTATCTCAGTGTACAGAGGCGTGTGTCACTGCCCTCTGGTGGTCAGAGTCTGTAACTACGTATTTCTGCTTTAAAAGTTTCCGATGGTTGCTTTGGAAGATGATCAGCAGGAATTTAAATATGATGTTATTTATAGTTTATGAGCTCAAACATATAAAACCATTAAAATATGAGAAGAGGTTTAATCCCGATGAGTCCCGCCTCGCCTTTTTTTCTCTACGTCTAAACTGTTTAATACTTTGAATCAACACCAAATATTCTGTAAGAAAAGTTAGCAAACAGAAAAATCTCTACTGACCTCAGTATTCCACATTCTACATAATAAACCTCATCACACCAAAGAGCTTGAAGTAGAATCACTGCTTTAAATACACCGTCAGCCTGATGAGACTCAGATCATCGTCTAGTACCTTTGATTAAAAGCTGGCTTCTTTTTTTATTTAAATCATGTGCAACAATTAAACATCTCTCATGAAGCTTTTCTTTGTCCCGGGATTATAACCTAAACTCCACATTTATAAGAAGGGTCAGAAATCCCTGAAACCAGTTCCAGCAGGTCATCTGGTTGCCTCTGGTCCACCGAACCACAGCCGCTGTTTCTCAGTCCAGGTCCCGGTCAGCAGTGATCTGTTAAATTCAGTCTGGTTCAGTCCTCCTGTTCTGGTTTTTGTCCCATAATGCACTTCAGTCCAGAGAACGGTTTTCCTTTCAGTAATCCTCAATGAGTTTGAAATGCTTTTCATCTCAAAGTCCAGAAGTCCTGCAGGAAAACGGACCCGATGCAGCCGAACGCTACAGAAACAGCTCGTATGATGCAAACAAACAAAGCTAATCTGAAGTCACGCGTGTAGAGAATCAGCAGGGCCACCATACGTGCAACATGTCACAACTTTCAGGTCTCTTTTTTGGTAATTTTATTTATCAATATAAATTCACGTTTCTTAGCGACTCAGCTAGCTCACTTGCAAATTAGCAAAAAGAGCTAGCATGGAGCACAGCCTGGTGCTAGCATTTTTTTTTTCATTTCAGATTTTTGTGAGAAACACTTATACAACTTTTTGTATAATCATTAAACATTCAAAATTAGGATGCGATTAGCCTAGCTTAGCACACAGACTGGAAGAAAAAACAATCTTTCCAACAACTACAAGTCCATCTGATTTGATCTCATCTTTTGAAGGTGAGGCGCAGAAATAGAAATATAAAATACGGTTTCCGCAGCAGTTAGCCAGTTAGCCTCTCTTTCACTGTGACACCTTGGTGAGGTGACCGTGCTTTAACCCTCAACTTTCGTCTTCTCCACAGGTGACAAATGTGAAATCGTGAAGTCTTTCAACACAACATATAGATTTTCTTTCCACTGAAGAAATCTCAAATTCACAAGTTAAAAGTGCATTTTTACATCAAACTGAATTTTCTGATAATCAACTCGTCATGTTTCAATAAAGAGAATTTATTCCAGAACTGATTCTCTGGGGCAAAGAGGAAAAACTAACTAACCAACCCATCTACACACCACGAGAGGAGAACTGATTCTAACCTCCAGTTTCGTCCTCATTCTCGCCATCGCGTCCTCTGATCGTCGCCGGTCCTGATGTCTCTTCCTCGTTTCCTCTCAGCACTGAGACCTTCACTCAGAGGCGAAAAATAAAAGCGTGACTCAAAGTTTAAAGCATCTTTTTTCTTGTGTCCTGGAAAGAAACACGTTTGTTTGATGGATTCTTTAAAGCAGCAGCCTGGCGGACAGACGGAACCAATCACGGCCGTGTCGAAACTCCGGTGACCTCACAGAGCGTCGTCGGGGTTTTCCTGGATGGGCGTTCGGGCTTTGCGTCGGCGCGGTCGCAGCGTGGTGAAGCAGGACGAGGCGGTGAGGGCGATGCGGCTCAAGCCCACGTTCAGGCAGTGCACCTCGGAGGTGACCGGCACCTCGGAGAAAAGGGCGCGGTCCCGCGACAGCCGGGCCAATCCTCCTCCGCCGCCGCCGCCGTCGCTGCTCTCGATGTCTTTGACGATGTTGAGGATCTCCTGACGTTCCGCCTGTCGCGTCATCCCCCGGATGTTCAAAATGGCCGACACGTGCTTCTTCCTGAACACAGAGAAGATGAAACGCGTGAGGAGTCAAATTGCACTAAATGATCTGAGTACTTTCACTGAGTAGTATTACTGCTGTTAGTACTACGACTGCTTCTTGCTTTCTAGAGGTCTCAAGTCCGCAGCTCTGATGTTTCCTGAAATCAACCTTTATGATCATGATATGATCATATGCGTTGTCAGTGTGTCTTTAGTTTCACACACACACATTTTTAGCTCTCTAACCATGTTTAGGTTACCATGGTTACAGGTGTCATCTACTTGTTGGCACACGGGGTCCATGTGACTCTACAGCGATACGACAGACTGACTCTCCTCAGTAAATCTACTGCTAAACTCTGAACTCTGTCGCTCTTGCACACCTAGCATTAGAATTAGCATAATCATTAGCATAAGCTTAGCATTAGCACAGCTAGCTGATAATTCTGATTTACTGACACTGTTCACTGTCAAGAAGATGAGGAGGAAGAAGAAGAAGAAGAAGAAGAAGAT
>NC_055664.1:28461569-28491569 GCF_017976325.1 Chelmon rostratus | reverse complement strand
GAACATACAGACATTTCTTGTTGTTCTTAATGTTAAAAACAGTTTATTATAAGTGTGTGTGTGTACCTGTTATATATATTGTGCAGCCAGTCCAGCAGGGAGTAGATGTCAGTGATCTCTAGCTGATTGTCAGTGATGGCCTGCAGTCGCCTAGCAACCGCCTGGTGGTAGCTCTGCACGTACACCTGACAGGTCGAAGGTCAAAGGTTAAAGTGCATTGCCATGTGATCGTCAAGCCGTGCTGGATAAAGTTTGAAGGACAAAGCTGTTGTTGAGATATTTGACCGACTGCATGGTCCTTCAAACGCAGCAAAAAGTTTCAGACAAAGACTGAAGAGGCTCAGAAAGGAATCTAGTCCAAAATGAAGTGAATTAACTTTTAAGTGATTCATTCAGTATTCATTCCTGAGTCACTGGATGGAGGCTGCAGGTGATGAGCCTCATCACGTCCAGGTGTTTTCTCACCTGGAAGGGCTGGTACTCTTCCGGGTAAATGGACACCGCGTTCCTCTTGGCGGCTCCCAGGTCCTCCACCACCCGTGCTCGGAGGCGGTCCAGGTATCCGTCCAGCTCTCCGGCCGTGAACTCTGCTCTCTGAGGCAGAGAGCCGTCTGCGGCCTCCTCCACCGCCTCCCTCCACCTCTGCTTCAGCTGACGGGGCCTCGGGCCCCCAGGGACTGCAACTTCACTGAGGGCCCAGTCTTTATCAGCCTGCTCCTCCTGCTGCAGCACCTGCACACTCAGACAGACAGGTGAGGTCAGCACTGATACCCGTTACCCAGTTCATTACATTTAGTCTCCTTATTTTATGAAAGTAAACTTGTGTACTCTGGGACCCAAATCAAACGCACCCACCATGACCATGTGGACCCTCTTGTTTATAGAGGTTGAGAGGACTGGTTATATAATGCTCTGAGAATGGATGACAAGTCAGCACTCACCTGAACCACCAGGCCCAGGTTTGGCCCGGCCGTCGGGGAACGCAGAGACTCCCTGACGACGGCCCACAGCTCCTTCTGCAGCTCCTCGTACAGCAGCTCCACGTCCTTGGCCTTCCTCCGCCCGCCGTCTTTGACGCTCGGGCTGGTGGTGTCCTCTGGCTGTTGCACGGCACCCCGCTCAGCTGCGGCTGAATCATTACACTCCTGCTCCAGCTCCAGGATGTGAGTGTCGGCCAGGAGGAGGTCCCGCTTCTTCACCAGCTGCAGGATTTCCAGGACTGAAGGAGACAAGGAGACGAACAACGTTAAAGGTTCGTTCTGACTTCATTTGTGGTTCTTTTCACCTTCACTGAAAGCAACACAGAGCAGACTGTCAGCCAGTCAACACCCTTGTTTTTCAGATGATTTATTTTGAACCGTTTCTTTTCAAAAGTCACAGTGAGAAGCTGTTTAACATTCGGCCGAGCCTCTATAAACATCTAACATTTAGATAAATCTTCTGAACATCGCCTCATTAACAGGAAGTGAAAGAAGAAAAATACCTTTTTCTGTTGCACAACAGCCTCTTTGATTTGAATTTGATGTCTAAGACTTTAAAAGAGCCTTTGAAGACACAGTTTCATTTTAAGAGTTCCATGACAAAAAGAAATGTTTCTCACTGACTAACAAACCCTGTAAGTTTGGTTTGAAACACTGAAACAAAGTTAATAAAGTTAAGTCATTAACTGGTGTTTATGAATGCATTTACATGACAACAGAAAATGTTTAGTTTGTAAAGAAAACAAGTTCGATCCTCTATGAGTTCATGAGAAGAACACTGAAACACAATCCTACATTCACATACGTTCCATTTCATTTTGTGTAAGGCTGCAACGATTAGTTGACGTAATCGATTACGTCGACAATAAAAATTTGTCGACGCAAAAATTCATCGACTAGTCATGTATGATAAAAACACAGTCCGCTTCGTGCTCATCTGTAACTGCAGTGCACTACAGGAAGTGCTGGGGGCAGTATCGCTCGCCGTTTACATCGCGCAAGGAAACAGAGAAGAAGAAGAATGAATTATGGCGGAACAAACAGAAGGAGCGGCTCGAAAACTCCGACCTAAACTTTCCAAAGTTTGAACATTTCACAGAAAATAATCCAACGAAACACGTGAAATGTAAATTCTGTGAAGCTCAACTATCATTTCATGGCAGCACGACGGCGATATTAAATTACATTATCATGACCTGGCTCGAAGGCCATGACAAAAAATGGTGAGACAGGTTTCTAGTAGAGGTTAGCAAATTTATTTAAATCATAAAGCAACTAGACAATGCTAACTGGTTAATTAACCGTCCGCCTAAGATGCACGTACATAATAGGTTTGTGTCGTACGTCTCTCAGTCGGAAGCTTGCTGAGGGAACGCCAGGTCACTTACGTTAATGCGTATTTCACGGCAGAAATCAATGAATCACAGCCGAAGCTGCTTTGACAAACTGAATTTCAGCCCCTGTCGACACTAGCATTTATACTGAATTGTAAACATCTTTCACTTATCAACTGTGTGATTTGGAGCATTAATTCCATGTTTTATGTGTCATTATTTTAATATATTTGTTTAAAAACGTATGCTGTTAGAGTATAACAGGGTAACTTTCACAGGTGTGAAGGTTTATTAAGCAAGTTAGGTCAAACAGAAGCCCAAAATAGGTGTTTGTAAACAAAGAAGATAATTGTGACTAATCGAAAAAATAAACAATAGATTAGTCGACAACAAAAATAATCATTAGTTGCAGCCCTAATTTTGTGAATGTTTTATGTTGCACAGGACAAGGCTGCTGTGTTGCTTTGTGTTATTCTGAGTGTTCAGGGTGATTTTCTGTCTCTGAACAGTTTGTGATCTCTGCGATTTAAACATGTTTCTGCTGGAAAGTTGGATATTTTAATATGGGGGGGTCTATGGGACTGTTCTTCCACCACTGACACCGGCAGAAAATCTCTACTGTAAACTAAAGATTGTGAAATCTTTGGTTACTTGTTCTCTTCCCCTTTATTCTGACTGATTAGCATTAACAGCTATTCATCAAAAGGCAACCGACCCCTGACTTCACAGCTCTCTGGAGGGGGGTTCGTTTGATTTGGACATCAAAGCAGTCCTCAGGGATAGAGGGACGGAGCCAGAGGTTCTCAAAGGACTGATCCTCCGCATTGGGGAAACTTTGCTTTGGACTGTGTTTGGTCAAAAGCTACAATGACAGACGAACATTTAGCTTTCACAGACTAGATGGTTCAGGAGAGTTCACTGAAGTCAGGTGCGTTTTTTTCTGTCCAACAGTCTCGTCTCTCGTTAGCACCTCCTCACACTTCTATCAGCAATATGTTGACCAAAACTTAAATGGCTCATTTCTCAAAACTGGGTTAAAATTTGGTCGTACGGTGAAAATAAAACCTATAAATCTGATTTTGGCTTTCCACCAAGAACGTTTTTTTAATTCCTGCTGACCTTTATGATTCCTGTGCCCATGATGAAGGACACTGGATCTGATTTGAATTGTCTAACAGTCAAACTGCAGCAGGGTGTTGATGGGAAAAAAAATCCCAAATCTCTGTCAGTCCTCTCTGTGGGACAAATAGTCCAACCGTCCCAAAAACAGTCCCACAAACAGTCCAACAACCAGTCCAATAGTCCAACAGTCCCACAAACAGTCCCACAAACAGTCCAATAGTCCAACAGTCCCACAAACAGTCCCACAAACAGTCCAACAACCAGTCCAATAGTCCAACAGTCCCACAAACAGTCCAACAACCAGTCCAATCGTCCAACAGTCCCACAAACAGTCCAACAGTCCAACAACCAGTCCAATAGTCCAACAGTCCCACAAACAGTCCAACAAACAGTCCAACAGTCCAACAACCAGTCCAATAGTCCAACAACTAGTCCAATAGTCCAACTGTTCCACAAACAGTCCAACAAACAGTCCAACAGTCCAACAACCAGTCCAACAGTCCAACAACTAGTCCAATAGTCCAACTGTTCCACAAGCCGTCCAACAAACAGTCCGACAACCAGTCCAATAGTCCAACAGTCCCACATACAGTCCAACAAACAGTCCCACATACAGTCTGACAACCAGTCAGATAGTCCAACAGCCCCCAAGCAGTTCAACAAACAGTTCAACAAACAGTCCCTTAAGTCAGTAAGTTTGCTCTGTGATCTTCCAGAGACTGCAGGGCTGGTCTGAGGTCAGTGTTTACTGCCCGTCATTTTCAAGTTGTTCAGGGAGGATCCTCTCTGACTGTCAGAGCTATGATGTCAGCAGATGATGTCACAGGGTTAGGGTTAGGACATCATCCAGAGTGGCAGGCTGAGATCACAGACTGTCAGTGGAGTCTCACAAATTCTTACCAGTCTGAAGAATGATCACTCCACATATTTCCTGCCTTAACATTTCTCTCGAGTTGCATTCAGACTGGATTTATGTCTGGTCAGTGATTTTAACCTCGTCCAGAGCTCACACATGGATCGTTTTTCACCTCCACCCCGGTAATAACTCCACCCATAATGAGCTCCTGTTTCCCTGTGAACTGTCGTTTATTCCCATCTGGAGCTACGTCTTTGTATTTCAAAGTGAACTGCTGAGTCTGCTTGTTCCTTCAAATGGAGTAAGTGAAAAATATGTTTGCTGATCTGATAGATGCTAACATGCTAACAGCAACATATGGGCCTATTTGGGATCCAATACGATGATAAAATTAAAACCAAAAAAGCTCATCAAATACGTTGTTGTATTGTTAGCTACAGGTACTGCAATTTTTCTTTTAAGCCGATATTTTATTCAATTTAGTCAAATTATCTTCACAAACAGTCTGCTGAATTAGCTGTTAGCAGCTCCTGTTAGCATCATCCTCGTGGATGTACAGACATCAACAAAGTCGATCACTGTGATGCTGAAGAAACTGAAAAACATGATTCTCAAGGAAGTTCTGAATTGTCAGAGATGATGATCTCCTCAGGAAGTGATGTCACACTGAATGACATCAACATGTGTTTCATGTCTGATTTGAACACATCTGTCAAAGTGAATTAAAACAACATCACAGTAATGAAGTTTACATGGAGTCAAACCAGAAACAGAATAAGTAGAGAGGAAATATGAGTCAGTCATTCATCACATCATAATGCTGCAGCAGCCAGATAATACACACTGTGACATCAGGAAGTACACACACACACACGCACGCACACACACACACACAGTTGGACAGGAAGTGATGCCTCCTGCTTCAACTGCCTGGTCAGAGGAGAGAGCTCCTCAGTGGCTGCACAAAGAAAAGCTTTCTGTTAATGCTGTGTGTGTGTGTGTGTGTGTGTGTGAGTGTGAGTGTGTGTGAGAGGAAGATCATCTCTATGAACAGAACAGTGTGAGGGGGGCGTCTCAGCTTTGAACTCACATCATTTCTGTTACTCGTTGGATTGAGCAGAATAAAGTTTGGTTGCTGCAGCAGTGAAGAGGTCAGAGGTCAGAGGTCAGGTATTAAAGGCTGGACGACGCACACAACAGAAACATCTCAAACTGCCTTTAACACAATTGAGTTCCAGATATGCCGTCAGCTGTTAGTGGAACCGAAGCTGAACAGGAAGTGACATCAGGACTTCACCTCTCACACTGTTCCTCACAGAACTGATCGAGGACTGACATCCAGGGAGAACCTCGAATTACATCGAGCTTAAACACAACTCAGTCAGACTCAGTGCAGGTGAGGTAAACACACACACACACACACACACACACACACAGACATGCACACACACACACACAAAGACACACACACTGGCACACAGACACACACACACACAGACACATTGTGCGTGTGTCTGTGTGACAAACACGCACAAACTGGCACACACGCACGTACACACACACAGACAAACACACACAGTCACACAGACACACACACAGTCACACATTCACACACACACGCACCGGGTGTGACCACTGTAAGTTGAGATCAGCACTTTCAACACATTTTAAACCAGACGACACTGGAGCTTGTAAAACAGCTGTAATAACACACACACACACACACACACACACACACACACACATCGTGTGTGCTCCTCCACACAGAAACACAGCTCTTATTGTTCAGCTTCACCTTCAGAGGAAATCTGTTCCAGCTGGATGGATGAAGGCCTGCCCACCTCCACCCTCCTCATACCACCTCCACCACCTTCCCCTCCACCACCTCCACCCTCCTCATACCACCTCCACCACCTCCACCCTGTTGTAGTTCCTGAAACATTACGCTTCGGGTGACCAGACATCCTGAAAAAGCAGCAGTCAGCAGTTGTCCTGAATCCCAGTCTGGTCCTCTTTGTCCCACTAAACCTGAGTTTGGTCAGAGCCAGGTGTAACATGAAGCACTGACGACTGATCCACAGACATTTACAGGCCTGCAGCCTCCATGAGTCCTGGTTCTGGATCAGTGCACAGTGGCTGATCTGGAACATGCAGACAGTGGTGTGGTGTTTATTGGACCTGATGAATCTGTGCCCCGTTTTCTGGCTCTGGTTTGGTCTCCACCATCTGGCTCTTCATCCTCAGTTTCAACAGACGTGAGAAGTCTCAACGCCGATCTGACGTCTGAGCTTTCACACCAACTATCTGCAGCTGTCTGTTGGCTGAAGCAGAACAGACTGAACTCTGCGACTCTCAGTGTGAAGGTGAAGAAGATGAAGCTGCTGAGTCAGAAGATCTCAGATTCACCTGAGGAATGCAGGACACTCAGCATCTGTGTGTAGTTCAGCGTTTAGACAGTACCGCTTCAGTACCTGTAATATACATGACACGTGTGTTTGTGTGTGTGTGTGTGCATTTGTGCGTGTGTGTGTGTGTGTGTGAGTGTGTCTCTGTGTGTGTGTGTGTGTCTCTGTGTGTGAGTGAGTGTGAGTGTGTGTGTCAGTGTGTGTGTGTGTGTGTGTCTCTGTGTGTGTGTGTGTGTGTGTGTGTGTGTCTCTGTGTGTGAGTGTGTGTCTCTGTGTGTGTGTGTGTATGTGTGCGTGAGTGTGTGTGTGTGCATTAACAGTGGCAGTATTTTGTGTGTGAGTGTGTGTGAGTGTGTGTGTCAGTGTGTGTGTGTGTGTGTGTGTGTGTGTGTGTGTGTGTGTGTGTGTGCTGGCTGTAATCTGAGCTCTGCTTTCACATTTTTCTCCTCTCGGTCGGTTCAGAGCTGCTTCTCCTTCATACAAACCATCACTGCAGCTTCACCTCCAGACTTTGTGTTTCTTTGTACTTTTACTATTCAGATACTTTACTTCGATAAAGTACTAATACCACACAGTGAAAACACAGTGAAAAGGTCCTTCAGTAAAAGTATAATCAGTAAATGTACTTGAAGTATTACAGTAAAAGTAGTGAGTGCAGTAAAATGTCCCTGTGACTGTTCTCCTGTTCTATCTGTTCTCCTGTTCTCCTGTTCTATCTGATCTCATCAGATTACTGTGACTCAGTCGTTCATGTCAAAGCAGGATTTTCCTGTTGGAGCTGGTTGAGCTTCATTTGAACTAATGATTCTTTTCATTCTGGATCAATCAGCTGATTATTTCCTCCATTAATCGATCGATCGATCGGTTTGGAAACATTGTGAAAATAGTGAGAAATGTGGTGACGATGAGGCCAAAGTGACGCCTTCACAGTGTTTGTTTAGTCCGAAGCTCCACATTATTACAAACACATTCAGATCATTCAGATCATTCAGAGGAAAAGCAGCAAATCAAACATCAACAATCAATAGATCATCATTCATTTCCTGTCAATACACTAATCGATTAATGGACTGATCTTATAAACTGTTTGAGTTTGATTTATAACAAAACATCAGATTTGAAAAACTCTTCATGAGCTTTTTGTGTGTTGTTGCTCTGAAATGAGTCGAAAGTGGAAGTACAAGTACCTCAAATTGATACTTAAGTACAGTACTCGAGTAGGCCTGAATGTACTTTATTACATTCCACCGTGGATCAGAGTCGTTATTCTCACTCTGATGACCTCAAGTGAATTTAGGTCCTTGATTTGAGTACAGCTGCTTTATTCACGTCAGCCAATCATCTGTCATTCTCTGTCGCTTCATCTGTAAAACATCGAGAGTAGCAGAAAGAGGTGAAACGTCTCCGTCAGGACAGAACAGCTACTGAGTGGAGGACTGAGCAGCTCGTTCTCTGCAGCCCCACACCTTCACCATTCACCACCTGACTGGGAGAGCAGCTTAAATACTGGGCTGATTGGGACTGAGGATCAGGTGAGTGGACAGGTGGGCGTGGCTGGCGAGGGGAGTGAGAGTGGAAAAGTACTGGCTGGACAGGTGAACAGACGAATGGAAAGGCAGGTAAGAGACTGAGGACACTGTGACAGTTTCATGTTAATGAAGGAAAATTAGTCGACAGAGCTGCATCCAATCAAGGTGAAATTAAAGTTCCAGGTGCATGAAAGGTCAAGATAGAGACACAACAGGCAACATTCAGATGAACTGCAGACGGAAACGTGTCAGAATGTGACTGTTAAAGTAAAAAACTACAAAAACTAAAAAAATAACTCCTGTTTAGTGAAACATTGGTCCTTTAAAAAAGATAAAATCATCAAAACCACAAGTCAAACATTTCAAACCTGATGTTTCCATCTAAACCTGTGAGGAGGCTCCATGTCAAGACAAATCGTTTCTGTCACAGTGAAGCTCCTTTAAAAGCGTCTGACGCAGGATTGGAGGCTCTGTGGTCTCTGACAGGAAGCCGATAGTCAGTCAGGAACAGTTTCGTGGCTGTTCAGACCTTCATCGGCTGCGGGAGGATGTGCTCATCATCGACTGGTCCCGACAGGCCTCAACACGAGCTTCTTATCAGCCGAGTGGAGCTGAAGAAACACTTCAGCAGCTCACTCAGCCGTCCTCGCTTCCATGTTGGAGGACACTGGCACGCTAATTAAAGGACGAGACAGTAGCAGCGCGGAGTCAAATCCAGATCGATGAAGTCTTCTCTGATTGGTCGTTTCAAGTTGTCTCAGGTGAGATTTTTGTAGCAGGAGGAGACACATCAGAGACAGCAGGAGGAGACACATCAGAGAGACAGCAGGAGGAGACACATCAGAGACAGAAGAAGACACATCAGAGACAGCAGGAGGAGACGCATCAGAGACAGAAGAAGACGCATCAGAGACAGCAGGAGGAGACACATCAGAGACAGAAGAAGACACATCAGAGACAGCAGGAGGAGACACATCAGAGAGACAGCAGGAGACACATCAGAGACAGCAGATGAAGACACATCAGAGACAGCAGGAGGAGACACATCAGAGACAGAAGAAGACACATCAGAGACAGCAGGAGGAGACACATCAGAGAGACAGCAGGAGGAGACACATCAGAGACAGAAGAAGACACATCAGAGACAGCAGGAGGAGACGCATCAGAGACAGAAGAAGACACATCAGAGACAGCAGGAGAAGACACATCAGAGAGACAGCAGGAGACACATCAGAGACAGCAGGAGAAGAAGCATCAGAGACAGCAGGAGGAGACACATCAGAGACAGAAGAAGACACATCAGAGAGAGCAGGAGGAGACACATCAGAGAGACAGCAGGAGACACATCAGAGACAGCAGATGAAGACACATCAGAGACAGCAGGAGGAGACACATCAGAGACAGAAGAAGACACATCAGAGACAGCAGGAGGAGACACATCAGAGAGACAGCAGGAGGAGACACATCAGAGACAGAAGAAGACACATCAGAGACAGCAGGAGGAGACGCATCAGAGACAGAAGAAGACACATCAGAGACAGCAGGAGGAGACACATCAGAGAGACAGCAGGAGGAGACGCATCAGAGACAGAAGAAGACGCATCAGAGACAGCAGGAGAAGACACATCAGAGACAGAAAAAGACACATCAGAGACAGCAGGAGGAGACACATCAGAGACAGAAGAAGACACATCAGAGACAGCAGGAGAAGACACATCAGAGAGACAGCAGGAGACACATCAGAGACAGCAGATGAAGACACATCAGAGACAGCAGGAGGAGACACATCAGAGACAGAAGAAGACACATCAGAGACAGCAGGAGGAGACGCATCAGAGACAGCAGGAGGAGACACATCAGAGACAGCAGGAGGAACAGCAGGAGAAGACACATCAGAGACAGCAGGAGGAGACACATCAGAGACAAGAGAAGACACATCAGAGACAGCAGGAGGAGACACATCAGAGACAGAAGAAGACACATCAGAGACAGCAGGAGAAGACACATCAGAGACAGCAGGAGGAGACGCATCAGAGACAGCAGGAGGAGACACATCAGAGACAGAAGAAGACACATCAGAGACAGCAGGAGGAGACACATCAGAGACAGAAGAAGACACATCAGAGACAGCAGGAGAGACAGCAGGAGGAGACACATCAGAGACAGAAGAAGACACATCAGAGACAGCAGGAGAAGACACATCAGAGAGACAGCAGGAGACACATCAGAGACAGCAGATGAAGACACATCAGAGACAGCAGGAGGAGACACATCAGAGACAGCAGGAGAGACAGCAGGAGGAGACACATCAGAGACAGCAGGAGAAGACACATCAGAGACAGCAGGAGAGACAGCAGGAGGAGACACATCAGAGACAGAAGAAGACACATCAGAGACAGCAGGAGAAGACACATCAGAGAGACAGCAGGAGACACATCAGAGACAGCAGGAGGAGACACATCAGAGAGACAGCAGGAGGAGACACATCAGAGACAGAAGAAGACACATCAGAGACAGCAGGAGGAGACACATCAGAGAGACAGCAGGAGGAGATACATCAGAGACAGAAGAAGACACATCAGAGACAGAAGAAGACACATCAGAGACAGAAGAAGACGCATCAGAGACAGCAGGAGGAGACACATCAGAGACAGAAGAAGACACATCAGAGACAGCAGAAGACACATCAGAGAGACAGCAGGAGGAGACACATCAGAGACAGAAGAAGACACATCAGAGACAGAAGAAGACACATCAGAGACAGCAGGAGGAGACACATCAGAGAGACAGCAGGAGGAGACACATCAGAGACAGAAGAAGACACATCAGAGACAGCAGGAGGAGACACATCAGAGACAGAAGAAGACACATCAGAGACAGCAGGAGAAGACACATCAGAGAGACAGCAGGAGGAGACACATCAGAGACAGAAGAAGAAGACACATCAGAGACAGAAGAAGACACATCAGAGACAGAAGAAGACGCATCAGAGACAGCAGGAGGAGACACATCAGAGACAGAAGAAGACACATCAGAGACAGCAGGAGGAGACGCATCAGAGACAGCAGGAGGAGACACATCAGAGACAGAAGAAGACACATCAGAGACAGCAGGAGGAGACACATCAGAGACAGAAGAAGACACATCAGAGACAGCAGGAGAGACAGCAGGAGGAGACACATCAGAGACAGAAGAAGACACATCAGAGACAGCAGGAGAAGACACATCAGAGAGACAGCAGGAGACACATCAGAGACAGCAGATGAAGACACATCAGAGACAGCAGGAGGAGACACATCAGAGACAGCAGGAGAGACAGCAGGAGGAGACACATCAGAGACAGCAGGAGAAGACACATCAGAGACAGCAGGAGAGACAGCAGGAGGAGACACATCAGAGACAGAAGAAGACACATCAGAGACAGCAGGAGAAGACACATCAGAGAGACAGCAGGAGACACATCAGAGACAGCAGGAGGAGACACATCAGAGAGACAGCAGGAGGAGACACATCAGAGACAGAAGAAGACACATCAGAGACAGCAGGAGGAGACACATCAGAGAGACAGCAGGAGGAGATACATCAGAGACAGAAGAAGACACATCAGAGACAGAAGAAGACACATCAGAGACAGAAGAAGACGCATCAGAGACAGCAGGAGGAGACACATCAGAGACAGAAGAAGACACATCAGAGACAGCAGAAGACACATCAGAGAGACAGCAGGAGGAGACACATCAGAGACAGAAGAAGACACATCAGAGACAGAAGAAGACACATCAGAGACAGCAGGAGGAGACACATCAGAGAGACAGCAGGAGGAGACACATCAGAGACAGAAGAAGACACATCAGAGACAGCAGGAGGAGACACATCAGAGACAGAAGAAGACACATCAGAGACAGCAGGAGAAGACACATCAGAGAGACAGCAGGAGGAGACACATCAGAGACAGAAGAAGAAGACACATCAGAGACAGAAGAAGACACATCAGAGACAGAAGAAGACGCATCAGAGACAGCAGGAGGAGACACATCAGAGACAGAAGAAGACGCATCAGAGACAGCAGGAGGAGACACATCAGAGACAGCAGAAGACACATCAGAGACAGCAGATTGGACGTGATGAACCTGCTGTAAAGGACTGTGGTGTTTCCTGAGGATCTGACGCAGATCATTAATCAGAGCAGAACAAACAAACTCAGAGGACAGACGGAGAGTTTCTCCAAACAACAGCTCAGACAAATATTTGATTTCATCAGAGCGTTCTTCTTCTCTGTGTGGGGGTCTGAACCACAGAACACCCCAGCTGTCTCAAACACACATTCAGAAATATCAAGTATCAGACCTGGACGAGGCTTTCAGTGGAAACATGTTTTCAAAGTTCTTCATGTCATTCACTTCACTTCAGTCAGGATCCGTCAAATCCTCAGAACGTTCCTGATGTGAAGGTTGTATCATCTACAAATGTCTTTATCTAGTCCTCTTATTATTTCATCTTCTGACAATCATTCTGGCACAACGTGGATTTCATCAGGTGTAAAATGATCTTAAAGCACCTGCACGTCTATTTGTTTAAAGGCATCTGACAACACATTACTGTCAGCTGATAATCATCGCAGCGTGCAGGAGACTGAACGGCTTCCCTCCATCCACCACTCACGCAGAATGGAGCGTCGCGTTGACGCCGTTTGATGCTCTGCTGCGTTCCTCCTGTGCAGAGCAGCTGATGTCTATCTGTTAGCTTAGCTCTGAGCTCTGCACGCTGATATAAGAAGCCAGAATGCATGAAGAAAAACAATGAGCAGCAGAGTCAAGCACAGGTCGAGGCTCTGCTGCACCTGAGCTCAGCACAGGAAGTACGTCAAACCACGCGCTGAGTGAAGTAACAAATAACAAACAGCACATTTACTCGAAATGTACTGCGTAATGTTTTTAGACTGTTTTTGACGAGATGTTTCATTCAGCTTTGTTTTGATCTTTGCTAGAACTGAAAGTGGTTTCCATTTTAAAGTTTGCAGCACAGCTTTTTGTGTGCAGATGTTTGGTTTGAAGTACAGGTGTTTGGTTTGGTTTGGTGTGCAGGTGTTTGGTTTGGTTTGGTGTGCAGGTGTTTGGTTTGGGCTGTAGTACAGGTATTTGGTTTGAAGTTCAGGTGGTGGATTTTGTCTGAAGTTCAGGTGTTTGGTTTGAAGGACAGGTGTTTGGTTTGAAGTACAGGTGTTTGGTTTGGTGTGCAGGTGGTGGATTTGGTTTGAAGTTCAGGTGTTTGGTTTGGCTTGGTGCGCAGGTGTTTGGTGATGTCTGCAGTACAGGTGTTTCTTCCATCCTGATTGCAGGTTTTGGAGTTTGTGTTTGAAGTACACCTCTCCAGAAACACCTGATCTGATTTAGTAACTGTGTGCTGTTCTGTTATGAATTCATCAGTGAAGTGAACAGACCCACAGTCTGCACTGGAGTGAGCTGCAGGTCATTCGGCTTTCAGGCGAAGCGTGATCAGTATTTTGTGTCTGACATCAGAACCAGCAGCATGTGATAGGATCCTTCTTCATATAGCAGCGACTTCACTGGACAACACTGCTTTCAGGAGTTTCTCCTCTAACAGGGAGCTGCTCCTTTTAGCCTCAGGACGTTTGGTGAACATGACTCTGGCTCCGTCGCAGGAACAACCTGAGCTCACCTGCGTCAGATAACATCAGCCTCTGACCCCGACCAGCACCAGTGTGTGTGTGTGTGTGTTTAAACGGTACATAACAGCGATGCAGGTACAAACAGCTCTGACTCCTGTTCAGCAATAACACACACACACACACACACACACACACACACACACACACACACCTAATCTGCTGATATGGTGGTTTAGCACCACCTGAAAACAAGCCCCCGTCTGAGCATCCAGAACCTTCTCTCAGCCGAGAACTCTATTCTCTTCTCCTTCAATTACAAACAGCAGAAAAAGTTTAGCAGAATCCGATTGAGGACTCTGGTCCCTGGTGGACCCGTGAAGACCTCTAATTTAGCCTCTGAACAGAAATCACCAGTCCACCGTTTGCCTTTAACTGAATGACATGACAGTGCTCCAGTGTGTGTGATTACAGTAATAACAGCCGACAGCTGAGTCAGACGGTGATGCAACGTGTTCCCTTTAACCACAGCTGTTGTCTGAACCCAAAACCTGGTTTTCAAGCCTTTTCTGTCAGACCACATATATAAAAGTGAGTGTCAGGACTTCTCACAGACGAAGTCACAGTCACATATCTAATGAATGACCGCCGTCCAGGAACTACCTCGATCACAAGATGAGATATAAGAGAAATTAGATATGAATATTCTGACTGAGGAGCTTCTTCTCTTGTTATTTATCTTGTTGCTGGTCACACCGTTCACAATAATTCATGTCGAGAGTTTTTAAAAGTCAAACATGTGGTGTTGGTTTCTCATAGTAAGCATTTGCTGGTAATCCCTTTAGGTTTTGGACTCAGACGACTTCAGTATAAGATCGAGAATGCAACATACAGAGAGAGCCCCCGTGGAGGAGAAGGTTGGAAGCCAAGATCAAGAAGAACGTTAGTCGGCTAAAAGAGGTGCAGAAGACTTTCACAATAGACAGATGAGGCTTTAGCTCTAGCAGCTCTAGCTGCTGGGCTAAAGAGGTACACCAGGGAAGCAGAAGCCTGTTCTTCAAAGACCCATCCAGGGTGCAGTCTGAGCTGCAAGGGAATAACAGCACAAGGACCGGCACACAAGAGCTGAGACTGAGCACATCGGAGAAAGAGGCATCACACAACACCAATGATAAGTGGCTGGTGGACCAAAGAGCGGACCGCAGCAAATAGCTGCCTCCCGTACTTCCAGTTGTACGCCAGGATTGAACAGGATATTGACTCACAGAGTCTTACAGCGAGGACATCAGGATGTCACTCGCACTGGATAAGTGTGGTTGCATGGTGGAGATGAGAGGGAAGGTGATCAGGAGCCATGACGAGGACGAAAGGAGGTCAGTCACAGACAAATACCTCCAGAGGGTCAAACAGGAGCTGAGACGGCAGCTCTGTGGAAGGAATAAGACCCAAGTCATCAACATATTCGCCCTACCACTCATCAGGTAACCAGCTGGAAAAGTAAGTTGGCCACAGGAGTAAATAGATGCCACTGACATCAAGACAAGAAAGCTCCTCACAGAGTATGGAGGGTTCCACCCAAAGTCCACTACCCTGAAACTCCAAAAAGCACCGAAATGGGGGTGGATGAGGATTAGTGAGTGTCAGAGCCACAATACGAAGATATACAGAGATGGAAAAAGGAGCATCCATGAATACATCAGGAAGATGGCCCCCTGGCATGAACTGCTAAGAGCTTCAGGCAGCAGAGGGTGATGAGGAAGAAGAGAAACTATGGAAGAAAAAACCCTCCGTGGGATGGATACAGAGAGATAAAGGAAGTGGCTGACATCAAGAAACCATACCAGTGGCTAGAAAAGGCCGGACTGAAGGGCAGCACAGAGGCTCTGATCTGATCAACAGGCCCTGCCACCACAGAGGCCGGGGTCCACCACGGCAGACGGGACCCAAGCTGTGCAAAGACAGTCAGCACATAACAGAAGGTTGTAAGTGTGCAAGCTAGGACAGTGTCCACTGAGAGGCATCTAAAGAGTCTGGGACAGCGTGTAGGAAGATCTCTGCCAGTCCTCAAGTCCCAGAGGGACACACCACTGAACATGGTTGGCAACAACACAGCTAAGATTCTGCGGGTCTTCACGGTCAAGACTGACAAATAGCTGCTGGCTAATGAACCAGGCATTGTGGTGGTGGAGGAGGAGCAGAAGAGGCCACCTGTGATACATGTGATGATGATCCAGCTGACGAAGGAGCACGAGAAGATTGAGAGGCAACTGAGAGAACAACTGCAACAGATGACACAGTGGGAATTATACAGAACAACTATTTTAACATGTAAACAAGGGTGTGGAGGAACTGAGAACACACACACACACACACACACACACACACACACACACACACACACACACACACACACTTGAATCATTCATGACAAAACAGCAGAGTAAACAGGGTGCGATAAACAATAGACGCCCTCACAAAGTTTCCACGACCGGCCCAATACTTATAATATCTCACAGGTCACAGGTCACAAACACACACACACACACACACGCACACGCACATGCACACTTTCCAAAAATATTTCAGTGTCATTGTGGAAACTCCTGGAGAATTACAGCATCTCATCAACCAGTTGGACCTGATGTCGCTTTCATAAAGCTCTCTCTCTCTCTCTCTCTCTCTCTCTCTCTCTCTCTCTCTCTCTCTCTCTCTCTCTCTCTCTCTCTCTCTCTCTCTCTCTCTCTCTCTCTCTCTCTCTCTCTCTCTCTCTCTCTCTCTCTCTCTCTCTCTCCATGTGAGTTGGTTGATAGAAATGGAAATGAGTTGTGTCCTTGTGGTTCTTACCTGACAGTGGCTCTCTGGGTTTGACAGCATCCACCTCCTCCTGCACCGGCTGCTCCTCCGGGCCCTGGGATGTACGGTCGGCCATGGACTCCCTCTTCAGCTTACCGAGGCCCACCATCTTCATGAAGGACAGACGACGGCTGGTGGAGTCACATTCGCTCTCTGAACAGTTCAGCTCGCCGTTGATGAAAGACTCCTTACGGGATCCGAGGGTGTCGCGATATTTCCCCGCAAACCTGCAGGGACGTGAAGCAAGAAGCTACGGAGTGAACAAACTCCCGTCATCACATTTATCTCCACACACCTCCCTCATCCTTCTCTACCTTACAAAACTCCCCTCGCCATCAAATTGGCCTCATGTTTTCTTACTTATCCGTCTTTACCTTCACTAAAAGCTTTTATCCTTATTTACCTCAATAAACTTCCTTCAGAGCTCCTCCTCCCCCTCTTCTTCTTCTCTGCAGGTGAAGGCGTCCCTTGCAGCGACCCCTGTGGGGAGGGTGTTTCGCTTCCTTTGCTCCTCCCCGACATTCTCAGGTTCTTCCCCAGCTTTCCCAGAGTCTTCAGCGGGGACTTGAATTTGAACGTTCCCTTCCCTGATCCTCCGCCTCCGCCTCCACTTCCCTTTTTCCCCTCGTTAGCCTCATTCTCATCCTCCTCATCCTCAAATGGGTTGCGGTCCCTTGGCCCGTCGCCATCAAGGAGCGAGCTGCCGGGTGACCAGTGGTTGCCATGGCCACCATTGCCGTGGATGTTGTCGTCGTCGTTGTCGAAGGGGTTGTGATGGTGATGGTGGGGGGTGATGTTGAGGCTCATCCTGCGCAGGATCAAAGCGTTGTCTAAAGTCGGACCACCGCCTTTCAGGCGCACTGGGAGGTTTTTGAGGATGGGCATGATGCGGCTGGGGGGAGGGGGACAAGGAGGGAGGAACCTGAGGAAGGAGGGGAGAGAGATCCAATCAATCATGGACACTTTGACAAGACCGCTGAGTCTATTTCTACTGGACGGGCTGAAGTTTCCAAACCAAACCACGATGGAAAAGGATGAAACAATAAATCAATAAGTCAACAAAGCTGCGTTAAACAGAGACACCCTGGATCCACAAACATCAAAGAGTTTCAGAGAAACTAAAGACGCTGTTGTGTTTTCTTGCAGACAAATTAACATTAGCTTCAAAACTCAGTTTGTGTGCCAACATCACTTCTCTTGACTGTAAACAGCTGACGATCACTCCTTCAGCAAATCTTTTAATGTGGGCTTGAAGATAATTGTCGTACTTCGGGGGAGGACCTGGTCTGATTAGGAAATTATTAATCAGGCATTATTTTGGTTATTAGTGAGAAGTTGAGAGTTGAGACCAGGAGGCAGAGCCGCAGTCCTTCATGCTTCTCTGTGCTGTTGAGCAGTTTCCCACCCAGAGCTGACTCGGACATGTGGGAAGTATTCTGGAATCAGATTTTCTCAAATGCGGACAACGTTGCTCCCCATGAGAAATCTCATCTGTCATCCTCATGGGTGTTTACATTCCCCCCAAAGCCCTCAGCCAAGAAGCACAACGCTCGCTGGCCGAGCAAGTTTCCTCTTTGGAAAACTCTCGGCCAAACTCTGTAATTCTTGTCGTGGGAGATTTCAACATGTGTAATCTCTCGCATGAACTGCCGAGCGACGGACAGCCGGTGACGTGTGCTACACGCCCTGGTAACATATTGGACCAGGTTTTCTCCGCCATAAAACAGCGTACTGCTCCATCCCCCTCACACCAGAACAAGCTCGGTTCAGAGGATGGGCTCATTTAAGCAACAAAATTTTTAAATTTTCTGCCTCAAAGCATCAAAGAGTTCCCTCAACTGTCACTATCATGTTTTGTTTTTAGCTCAAACACACAAAAATACAAATCTGCCAACGTTAACACCGATTACAGAGTACAAGGCTGGATTTTCAAAATAAAAGTCCCAAATGGTAACAGGAGCTTACCATGGGGCCACAGACAGGCCTCGATTTTCAAAATAAAAACTTCTAATTGAGTGTTTTCTACCTTTTATGCTTCTTAAAATATTAAGCTTTGTTCAACAATTTGAATTAACTAGTTTAGCTTCAGTTTATCAGGCTTTTCAGCAGGACATTTTAGCTTTTGAGGAAATCTATTTCCCATTTCTGCGTTTCCTACATTACTGTTAGCACTCAGCTCAATCTATGCTAAGCTTACGGCAGAAACGTCACATCTTCTTTACCTGAAGAACACACCTGCAGTGTTCCCACTTTGAGGGAAGCTTTTAATGACTCTGCTGATAAGCCACTTACGCTACATGACCACCTGTCAGATAACACAGAACACACACGCTGTGGTGATCAGTCGCCATGGCAACACATCAGTCTCAACCTCCACTTCCTGAAAGATGTCCGGTTCAGTTGAGGACCAGGTGGATATGGGATACACCTTTTATAGATACTGCCTACTAGCTGCCGACATTAGCTAACAATCAATCAGCGGTGGAAAGTAATTAAGTACATTTACATTTAGTTACAGGTTACTTTTCAGATTCAGATTAATAATACAAAACATGATTTTATTATTACTAATAAAACATGCTGTATTATTATACGTTAAGCTAACCAGCAGTATACGGTATAAAATCATTAAAATGCGCATTACCAGCTGCAACATTAAAGTGATCAATAATCTATCAATGATTATAGTCCAATAATATAATACATGTTGTCTGAAATAGGCCATTCTGCATAACAAATACTTTTATTTTTAATACTTGAAGCATATTTGAAGTTACTTATTGAAGTTTCAATAAGTAACATTTTGAATGGAGGACTTTTACTTGTAACAGAGTATTTCTACACTGTGGTATTACAACTTCTACTGAAGTAAAAGATGTCATTTACCCCGTTTACCCCAAATCACATTGAACTGAATAAAATTTGATAACTGCCCCCGTGTTCAAGATCAAAGCACATATATTTGGCATGTAACAGGACATGAATGGGACACAACAGCGACACACAACAACACAGTGACATCACTATTACATCATAATGAAATGATCTGAACCACCAGTTTGGAGGTTAAAACCAAAGTTCAACACTCATACAGGCAGAGGACTGATCTGATCTGTGATCTGTGGCTGCTCTGACAGTGTTGAGTTGACCCACACATGACGACAGATGAAGGTGTTTTGAGTTGCATCACGCTGCCGGTGTGTGTTACCTTTATGTGAACACACCCAAACTCACCCTTCAAATGATCCACTGCACTGTGAAACTGCACCACCACCCAAGTCCAGGAGGTAAAGTTTAACCAGGAAATTGCTCCACAGTTCAACACTTGACTCTCTGCCATGGCAACAAAACACGCTCATTTCTGATTGGTGGCCGATCACTTAGGTGTTCACGTCAACAATAACACCGAGGCTTCAGGCTGGGACATCTTCAAGGACTTCTGGATTTACCTCAAGGACCCAGAGTCTCATCAGTCACCGCTGGTTAATAACCTCGTGGCTCATTTGAACTGCCTCTGGAACATTTGTAAGGACTCCTCAAGGACTCCCACAACAGTCAGACTGACTATGTGACAGAAAATCCTGCTCTCTGACTGGCTGAAGGGTCACGGTTAATTAAACAGGTAACCATAGCAACCATACAGGTGCTTCAGTTAGCAGTTAACTAACCTGACTGATATTAAACGGACTGCAAATGCAGATTTAAACACAGCAGACCTTTGTCCCTTCGGTGAGTGGACATAGTAGAAGACACAGGATGACATACGATCACACATGTGGGTGTGAGCAGGTCAACAGGGAGCTTCTGACTGATCCCGCCCAGTTATAACGCAGCTGAGGTCACGTGTTCCCACGGCGATGAACAATTAAGACATAAAGTCATCAAACATTAACCGACGGCAGGTTTTCACTGAGCAGAGATCAGCTCTGTAATGATTCATAGAAAACGTCTTGAAATAAATCTGCCTTCAGGCAACGAGGGAATGATTCCCATCACGACGGTTCTCAATGAGCAAACACTCAAAGAATTTAATCCTCAGTTAATAAATGACTTATTACAACAGTCTGATCTGACGGCGTCGCATTCAAAACGTGGCCTGAAAGGATGTTTATGAAACTAAAGTGAAGGCAGGATGTCAAGGCCAGAAACATGTTTCTGTGCACATCGTAACTGATTACTGATCAGTTCAAATCCTGCAAGAGACTCAGAAGTGAACGAAAAAAACTGAAAGATACTAAACATGCAGGACAGACTGAAAAGAGCCCAGCGAGCGGGACTGGGAGCGGATGTTGTTCATGTTGTTGGTTCTGCAGCCTCACCAGCTCAGGACACACACACACACACACACACACACACACACACACAGGAACATACTATAAGGGTGACCGTACAGTACTTGTAAAGGAAAGTACTGCACAACTAAGGAAGCTACACACACACACACACACACGGGTGAAGTGGGAAGTGATTCAGTGGCGTTGGTTCCATAAATACCCAGCAGCCCCGGCGGCAGGCTCAGGAAACCCACATGGAGCCCAGCGGCTCTCACACACAACCTGTTTTCTTCAAGAGGGTCGCAGGGCATCGCGGAAGCTTCTGGACACAAACAATGGGAGCGGAAAGGACAGCGATACTGTGACGGACAGAGGCGAAGGACTCCCGGGTCTCTGCTGCTCGCCGCTGGGTGTGGTCCAGTCACAACCACCACCACGCCAGAGTCAGGATGGCAGGCCGACCAGGCCGAGTGTTTATCTGAGCTCCTCAGTCACATCTCTTTAATGCTCTAAAGACCAACTGAAAGTCTGGACCGGGGGCTTTCTGTGAGGGACAGGTGCACACAGGTGCTCTAAAACAGTTTGCGTCAAAACTCACACTTAAAGTCAGAACTTCTTCTGAATGAACAGACAGGATACACATGTTTTTAGATTCGGTGTGACTCACCCGAGGACATCACCATCTCTGATGCATCCACAACAAACGTCCGTAAACGATCACAGAGAAGACTCTGCAGAACTTCCCTGAGAATCATCCTGGTTTTAACTTCCCTTCAGTATCACACTGATCCAGTGTCTGTCCACGAGTACACCGCTAACAGGAGCTGCTAACAGGAGCTGCTAACAGCAGCTGCTAACAGGAGCTGCTAACAGCAGCCGCTAACAGGAGCCGCTAACAGGAGCTGCTAACAGGAGCTGCTAACAGCTAATTCAACAGACTGTAATGTAAACAGATACACAGGCCTCAGCGAGTCAGTGGACAGAAGATGAAGCCAAAAGTGACACAATGTGTCAGATTTACTGTTTTATTTAAAGTGAAGCTTCTGACACAAACAATCACCTGATTGGTTTAGAAAGTAATCAGCAGATCAATCAATCAGCGCTGACTCAGAGGTTCAGGATCAGCACAAACAGACCACAGGTGATGTGAAGGTGAACCTGCTGTGCTGCACGTCACAAACGATCCAATGAGCATCAAGAATCCAGCACGCAAACGTCCCCAAACACCACACACACACACGTTTAAACTCCCCGCGGAGACACATCACTTCCTGTTAGCGTCTGCTGTCTGCGTGTGTTTCGTGTCCACCATCAGCCGAAGGTGACGAGATCGTGACCTTTCAACAAAACACAAACAGAAAACCAGGAAGAGACCCAGATATCCAATCAGACGGCGGCACAGACCTCAGCCTTGACCTCCAGCATGAAGGAGACTGATGGCTGCGTAATCAGCTGATGTATGTGCGCTGTAGGAAACAGCTGGAACAGTCAGTACATTCCAACAAACAACAGGAATCAATTAATAAAAGCAGCTGATCGCTCACTTCCTGCCCAAACTTCATCATTATTTCCATCTGAAACAGAGAGACAAACGAGTGAAAGCTGAAGACGAACAAACGACGTTTACTCCAAAACACTGGATCCTGCATTTCCCACAATGCAACTGTCGTTTCATTAGCCCCTCCCTGCCTGGTTTAGACCATTAGAAACATCAGAAATCTGCTTCTTCATTTTCTCTTTGAGAGGGAGATTCAGAATGCGGCTAGCCTAGCTTAGCATAAAGACGTGGGGAAACAGCTAGCCTGGCTCTGTCCAAAGTTCAAAAGTACAACAGTGTCTTGGCCTGACGTGTTTGTTTTGGTGCAGATGTAATAACCTGTTGCTGGAAACAAGTCCAGACATGACGGCACCAGACCTGCAGCCTCCCCGAACGCTTCAGTAGTTTCACAAATGTTGGACTCTTCCTTTAAGCTAATCGTGTGAGTCTAGAGACAGGAAGCAGAGACATCCTTAAACTGATCTAAAAAAGTAGCTGTTAGAAATTAAAGCCTGAAAGCTACAAGCTACAATCAACTGTCAAACAAACTTCAGGTCAAATAAATTTCAAAATAAGAGCACGATACAGCCTTAGAACAACATAAAAATAATTTAATGACACAGTTAATTTTTTAAATAACACAGTTTTAACAGAAATCATTAGAGCTTTTTGATCTGAGGTGGCCCTGAACTGATCACAGATCAGACTGTGTGTCGGGGTAGAGCCATCAGAGTAGATGATTGATGAGAGCCGCTCTGATAAAAAGAACTTTAATGGCTCCAAAGTCCCATCAGCCACCTCTCTGTGACGTCTCACCTCTCAGTTTAAACCGCCATCGTCTCAGAGCTGAACAACGATGATTGATGATCTGTTTTACATCATCAGCACGATCACGGTGACGGAGACGGATCAATGTGAATGTGACTATAATCCTACAAGAAGCAATCAACATGCTACACTTTGAATGAATCTGCTGTTCAGTTTGTGCGGATCAGTCAGACTCTGAGACCACGACGAAGCATTTTCTAATCTACCGTGATCAATGTGCCAAAAACCCACAATGAACATTGAAACCATGAAGAAACCACAGTTCATCTCAGCTGCGTCACGTCCTCATCTGGCTCACAAAGTCTTCAAGTTCAGCAGCGTTCTGTTCAGCTATGATCAATATTAACAGATATCTATTAACATGTGTGTGTGTGTATATACAGAACATATACATATATGGGATGGGAGTCACGCTAACATGATAGAAGGTGTGTTTGCTCATTTGGTTTGACCTTCTGAAAAGGAAACAGGGTCATTATCTGTAACAAGTTAGCTTAGCTGAGGATGGAACGGCTAGCTTCTCTGACAAGTGATCAGTTTTTAGCTCTGTGGATGTCAATGTCCGTCCGTCCGTCCGTCTGTCCGTCTGTCTGTCCATCCTCCACTTTGATCCAGACTGAAACGTCTCATAAACTGTATGATGGTTGTGATAAATGTGGTTCAGACGTGGTTGTTCTCCTCAGGATGAACTGGATTAACTATATTGATCTTTCCTTCTAGCGCCATCATCAGGTCAACACATTATTGTGTCCAATACTTTGAGTTATGATCAAATACCTGCAGAACTGATGAAATTCAGCGTCAATTGCACGTGTTAACAGCTAGTTGGCAAAATTAGCATGCTAGCACCCTAAGCTAAAATGGGGCACTTTGTTAACATCATCCTGCTGACAGAGGCATCGTATCATACAAGAGATGTTTTAAAGGTGAAGAGAAAATGTTTTGTGGTTTAGTTTGGAGATGTTAGCTAAACAGGACATTCGCTAGTTAGCTTAGCTGATCTTTGAGGATCAAACTGCTTCTCTTATGAACATCGCAGTCGTGATTCACCACATATTTTCATCTTTTCCAGTCAGATATGAAGAGATTCTTTCAGCAGGACGGACAGTTAACAGTCAGGACACACAGAAGACAAACTTCAGAGGGAAATCCAGCATAATAAGAGCCAGATGCATACGTTTGCCTGCAGGCAGAGACGGAGATCTGGACCGTGGTGAGACGGGACCGACAAGGACTCTGAGCAACAACTGAACACATCGTGACAGGACCGTCAATAATCAATAATCAAACTGTCAGATATGACAGTGTGTGAGGTCACGGTCAACCATGCTGCATCTGTCTTTCATTAAGTAAAAACTGTCCTCTCAGCATCTTCCATGAGCGAAAACAGCTGTTAGAGAGAAATGCAATCTTATGTTTCCCCTGCAGAGAGGAATGTGGCTGGTTGAGTAAATGGCTCAGCGGTGAGCTGCAGCTGGGACAGCACAGAGGTCACAAGACCGAAGACGCTCGAGCACAAAAACACAGCCAGGGTATTCAGCTGCAAACCGATGGACGTTCAGGAGAGCCGCTGTTAGTTCACACCTCACAAGAGGCCGAATGTCTGATTCTTCATCCCAACAGAATGACAGCTGCCTACCTGAAGTCACATGATCTGACACCTGAGCGCCAACAGGTGAAGCTGCATCATCAGCAGGTTTACCTGTGAAGTCTTCTCTGCCGACCAGCAGCTTACAACATGTTCAGATTCAAAATATCTGCAAGGTGTCGACGCTCTTCATCCTGAACACATCAGCTGGAAGTTCACCTCAATGTTTGTGTTTGTATCCACCAAAGATATCTACCAATGCTATTGCTAATGCTAATGCTAAGGTTTTAGGACCACATGCTTCAGGTCAAGTAGAAGTCTGGCAACTACACAGTCTGATTAAGTTTCTAAAAAACAGGAAAAGTTGAACTCTGGTTTCCTGTTTCAAAATCAAACGATCTGTAAATCCACTCTGTCTGCAGAGAGTGACACCAGAGTGAAACCAGAGTGAAACCAGAGTGACACCAGAGTGAAACCAGAGTGAAACCAGAGTGAAACCAGAGTGACACCAGAGTGAAACCAGAGTGACACCAGAGTGACACCAGAATGACACCAGAGTGAAACCAGAGTGACACCAGAGTAAAACCAGAGTGACACACCAGAGTGACACACCAGAGTGACACCAGAGTGAAACCAGAGTGACACAGGGGTCAGAAAACCTTGTTCACACTAATTCCAAAACCACAAATAACCACAAACCAACTCATGCTCATCACTGTGGTTCAGTTCAGAGTTCGACTGCCGCCTCATTTAGAAAGTTTGAATGAAAAAGCTCTAAATCTGCAGCAGTTTCACACTTTAACTTCAGGCTGAATATTTAATATTTAAGCTGGATTTAATGACATTAACATCTGTTTGGAGTTTTCAGTGAAAGTCGATCAGAAAGGTTTGTTGTTGGAGACTCTTGTATCATACAAAGAGGTTTTAGCAGCGTCCTCGTAGAGCAGCAGCGTCAGCCCTGCCTCTGTGTTCCCACAGGATGCGTTCAGGCACAGACCCGAGTGTAGGTCACTTCGCTTCTGGCAGCATTCGGGTCACATTTACGATCGCAAAGTAAAACATGAGGCGTTACCTTCATGTCACTGTGATGTATGAAAGAGCCGGAGAGCACGGCTGAAAAGACTAGTCCAATAATCAATCAGTCGATCAGTGGAGGAAATAATCAGCTGATCGATCCAGAATGAAAAGAATCATTAGTTCAAATGAAGCTCAACCAGCTCCAACAGTAAAATCCTGCTTTGACATGAACGACTCACAGTAATCTGATGAGATCAGATAGAACAGGAGAACAGGAGAACAGTAGAACAGGAGAACAGTGGAACAGGAGAACAGGAGAACAGTCACAGGGATGTTTTACTGCACTCACTACCTTTACTGTAATACTTCAAATACATTTTCCTCATCATACTTCTACTGTAGTATGAGTATTTGTGCTGTGTATTAGCTCTTTTCCTGAACATGAAGGCTGCTGAAGTCATAAAGTCGGGGTGTGTCTCTGTTCAGAGTCTCTGTGTTGTAACAGCACTCGGCTTTATTACCTCTGATGACCAGTAAAACTTTAACTGACCGATGTCTGAGTGAGTGTGTGTGTGCGTGCGTGTGTGTGTGTGCGTGTGCGTGTGCGTAAACATTAAGACAGAGTCAGAGAAAACAGAAGTTAGTGGAGAAAAGTGAGAAAAGTTTGATTTGACTGAAACAAACAGGAGATCATTATTATTATTATCAGTCAGTGTGTGTGTGTGTGCGTGCGTGCGTGCGTGCGTGCGTGCGTGTGTGTCGAGGCTGCAGACTGACTTAGACTCCAGTTTAACGGAGACTCAACCTGTTCGGATGAAATATTGTATTTATAATGTTGAACATCTTTTATTTCTGTTTCAGATGATTAAAAACTGCTATCATTGATTTATATGATGTTTAGCTTCATGGAGATCACATGACCTGTTGATGGACGACATGTGAAGAAGACTGCTGGAGGATGAAGAAGCCTCGTATGTTAGAGGACTGCTGCGTCGTCCCAGAGCAGGTCGCCAACATTACAGCAAAGAGGTCAAAGGTCAAAGACGGACAGAGAAAAGTTCTGTTTTCAGGAGGAAGTTGACATGTGACAGGAAGTGAAACATTCTTCCAGCGCAGCAACTGTGGCTTCACTCGTTCATTCATTCACTCATTCATTTTCTCTGTATTCACAGGAGGAGGAGGAGGAGGAGGAGGAGGAGGTGAAGAAGGAAGCCAGTAGTGACTTTGATCGCCTGCATTCTTCTCCTGACTCAGCACATTTAGAAACTATGTAGAAACCTCAGAGAATGTGTCAGTGAACGCAGCGCACAATAAAAACCCTCTGTGGACACACACACACACACACACACACACACACACACACACACACACACATCTGTGACGTCATGCGACGGGCTGATGTCCTCAGTCCTGATGAAGAACTCGGAGGTCTTCATCAGCTGGTGCATCAGTGACTGACAGACAGCAGAAACTCGCTGAGTCGTGACTGTTTTCATCGACTGAATAATGAATGAATGAATGTTGATGAAGGGAAATCTGAAATCTGAACATTAAAGCTCAGCTGTTCTCGTCAGCTGTTCTCGTCAGCTGTTCTCGTGTTTTCTCTTCGCTTTGATTCGACTTCACACGTCAGTGAAAGTTAAAAAACTCAAACTAATATTTGACACAAACATGAATCATAAAGCAAACGTTCAAATAAATCAATGAACACAAGCATGAGCTCATCAGCAGGACCCTGAGCACAGACTGGGCTCCTCCCGGGGCTCCTCCCGGGGCCCCTCCCAGCCCCTGGGCCCCTCCCGGGGCTCCTCCCGGGGCCCCTCCCAGCCCCTGGGCCCCTCCCGGGGCTCCTCCCGGGGCCCCTCCCGGCCCCTCGCCTCCTGCTGGGGCCCCTGCTGACAGACACTTTGTCGATTATTAAACGCTGACAGTGATCAGCTGTCCTGTGATGGATGAATCCATACGTGAGGTTTTCTGTCTGATCATTAATCGACACATAGAAAAAAACAAATAGAAACTAAAACCACGAAACTCTCAAAACCAGGAAGGGTCCCTCAACAAGACCAGAACCACAACGAGGACCACCGGTCACAGCTGCAGTTGGACTGCAACAATCAAATGATTTCAAATGAGCTGCAGTAAAACTGAGAGCTCGGGGGGCTACCTGAGTCAGGTACATTTACCTGAGTCAGCTACATTTACCTGAGTCAGGTACATTTACCACATACGTTCTTTCCTTTAGCACTGAAGTGAAGTAAATGTACACTCGGACTCTGACCTGAAGCAGCACAGAGGTTAATCGATGACATTTCCTGAAGCCTCAAACGCACCGTGAGCCTGCAGAGCCACTGATGCAGACAGAAAAGTGAGCAGAGCCATTATCGATTATCGATTATCAGAAGTTTCTATAAGGTTCCAAACGAGACCACGAGCCGACGACCTTCAGACTTCCCACCAAACCAGACCACAATGATCCAGGTCGACCTCTGACCTTCAAACCTGAAGCGAAGCAGTGAAACCGGACCACCTGAGTCCAGACCTGCATCAGACTGTCGCACACAGATCATCGTCCAGCAGTCTAGACCTGAGACCAGATCAATAACACCAATCAATTCCTGGACTCGGACTTCAGAAAGCAGAACAAACTCATTCTGATCATTTGTGCTGCCTCAGACTCTGAGTCCAGCAGGACGCTGCTCTTCAGCTCTGAGGAGTCCGAAATGAGCTGAAACAGTGAATAAAACTTCATCATCTTCATCATCATCATCAGTGGAACTCACCGCGGGGAGTCATCGCGGCGGATCAGCGGCTCAAACTGTCAGCAGAATCCGCCTCAGGCACCGCAGGCGCTGCACACAAAGTCAGAGGGTCCCGGTGAGACGCGGAGCTCCGACCAGCACGGACCAGCTGCTCAACTGATCAGCTGCGACTCAACTACCCGACAGCCCCCGCGGCGGCGCTGCGTTCAGGCGCGGTCGGAAATGTGAGCGAGAAGAGCTTCAGCTGCAGCTCGTCAAACAGCAAAACACGACATGCTCATCACCGTTTACACGAGAGGCCGAGGCCGTTCTGGAGGAAGAGGAGGATGAGGAAGCACACGGATTCATCCAAGCAAAAAGAAATAAATGATGGATCATCGTTGGAGTTCCTTTTTAGGAAAGTGGAACCATTTCCTCAGACCTCCAGAACACCTGGGCTGGACTGATGAAACCTCCAGAACTGCAACTGAGACCTCTAGAACTGCAACACCTGAACTGGACTACTTCACTTTGGATCAGGAGGATCAGATATCTGCTGATCATCTTCAGGTTCCAACTGAACTGAAGTCAAACAAATATTCATTCAAGCAGGTTTAATCAAAGACTGTGTGTGTGTGTGTGTGTGTGTGTGTGTGTGTGTACATTCCTGTAGCTGGGAGTCATCGGTCAGTCAGTAAACACATGGACACTTTACAAAAGAACTGACACAATATTCATTAACTCTGCTTTCAACACAGGTCACACACACACGCTCATGCACACACACACACACAAAAAGAGACACACACACACAGACGCACACTAACCCTGCTCACCTTCCACCCTCAGACATAATTTACTGTGAACTTTCTGATCTGACGTCAGCAGGACGGCGTCATATGTCTGCAACCTCAAAAGCTGTCAACAAATCACCTCCCAGTATACCCAGTCCCAGTATACCCAGTCCCAGTATACCCAGTCCTAGTATACCCATAGCCACTTTGTCTTTATGTCTTTATTCTAAGGAGGGACAAACTGTCTCTATAACACAGAATCTCTAGGTGCTAAAATCTGTTCATTTCCATATAAAACAAAACAGAAATGCTGTTTTAACCTCTGAACCGTCCTTTACATGATGGATGATGTTTTATTTGCATCTTTACTACAAAGACAGCTGAGATTTACTGTCTTATTATTGACTCGCAACGTTTTTAGGAAAATATTAACTGAAAATCAAATTGGAAAATCTAGCCCTGAGTCGTGTCTACAGGTGTTCCTCTCAGCCTGCTAACATGTGCATGTAGCCTGAGAGA